>NC_134687.1:317822659-317892659 GCF_050947455.1 Rhinoderma darwinii | reverse complement strand
AGCAGGGCAACTTGTAGAAAGGGAGCAGTATAAGGTGCTATCTCTGTAGATTGGGCACAATGAGATGCTTGTATACTCGCAGGGATGCACAAATAATGCAGTGTTTAAGTGTAGGTATCACTGTGTGAAGTAGTTGTATTATACACAGAGGGGGCACACTGGCTATAGTTTATTAGAAAGAGATACATCAACATTTACTGCCTCTTGCTCAGTGGCACATGAAGAGCCCCCTCCTTTGTACTTATGTGCTTCATTCTGCAAATTGCTAACCAGCTACAGGGTTTTTAATATAGTGTGTGTTTGTTTGTGGTGTGTGTGTGTGTGTGTGTGTGTATATATATATATATATATATATATATATATATATATAATGTTCATGACTTTTATTTGTGTAACTAATTTAAATCTATATGGACCCTATTATTACTTAAATTATATTATATTATTCCTTTTTTAAATTATTATTATTATTATTATTATTGTTATTATTATTATTATTTCCATACATAGTATACTATAATAACGGTTTACTCCTAAATTTTATCTAAACCAGTTTGTTAGGCTACTCTGGGAAGTAGGGATTGTATAAAATGTAGTCAACCATATAATGACTTGTACCTGTTTACTTTATATCTTATAAAACAGTGCCGTTACTTTGCACAGAGGGATAAAAGGAAGCTGTATTGGGAGTTTGTGACTTGTTCAAATAAATATAAGTCATGTATATTATAATGTGCTATATTCAAGGAACAATTGTCTTATTAAAAAGGTTAGGAAAATAATGATTTGGTAATGCTGTACTAAGAAGTGGAATTTTAGTGTTGTTGATATTCCCCTGGTAGAGATTTAAATGGGCATTGAGGGCTAAGCACAGTACAGTAATTGAATTACTTCACTTTGTTTTATATCAAGAGACAGATGTCCAATGTATCTATCTACTATATAAGCCAAATATTATAATATAGTGCCATTTACCATATGCACAATTCTAAAGTGATAACATTAATCTGAATTACTTAATGTCTTTAGGCAGATTATATATCTTTTGTGATTTTCTAGTTGCTTCAGAAAGAAAGTTTTACTACTAAAGTCATTTGTAATACGACATGAATTAAATATTGGAACTATTATTAATAATTATAATTATCCTCATCATCATTACTAGTATCTCTTGGGTTTGCCCTTGTTTTAACAAAACCTACTAATGTTTGCAAAGTCAGGGTTCATATTCCATAGTCAACAGATATACCCCATATTAAATGTTCCTCCTCCATTCGGATGGAACCAATCACTGGCAGACAAAGGGTCTCACATTTGATTTGTGCCCTCTACCACGACCAGGCACATCCCAACAGCTGTCACTGTTGTTTATATATTCGCTTTAGATTTCACTTCTAGTATATTAATCAAAATCTCTGTACTGTATCCAGCAGAGCAATTGCCATAGTAGAGGGACTTCTCATGGAAATATTGATTTTACCTAATCACTTGATCACATAAACCCCTTGCATCTTTATTATTTGTCAATTTCAATCATATGTTAGGGCTGAATACAAGACTTTGCCTATTCAGATGATCCTTTACTATGCACAAAGTAACAAAGTAATGGGTACTTAGGTTCCCTGTAGACTCCTGCTCAGCCTTTAACAAAGAGTTAAAATCAGATGCTATAAAGCAAAAGTGCAACATTGGTTACATGTAGCTCCATCATTTCTATTATAGGATAACTTGCTGCTCTGTAGGTTTTCCAGGTCCTTTTTAAAAAAAAATATAATAAATCTAGACATGTGCTCTTTAACTCTTAGCAAGTATTTAGAATTGCTGCCTGTCAGCAGTAATACAAGATTAATAAAATAGACCTCCTACTAATACATCTTTAGAACAATGAGTCTGATGGTATAATTGATTCTGTATAGGCAGTTTGTGTTGTAAATAATGTTGAATGAATTGTAATATAAAAAATACTATTTAACTGATAAATGATTAACAGACCAAAAGGTGTCACAGATGACAAAAGTAGTAAAAAAGTAAATTAAATCTAGATGTGTATATGACACAGACAACACTGCAACTTTATGGACAAGCTGTACTCCACTAGTGATACAAGCACTGTATATATTGTATTACTATAACACATAGGCATTCTTAAAAGAAATACCGTTCTTTAAAAAAAATAAGAAAATTCTACGTAATAAAATCCATAGCATATTCTTATTTTCACACAACAGTGCACCCATTGGCTATTCTCTAGAGTAAGGAATAGGGCAGGACAAAGGGAGCAGAAGCTAATGTCCTCAGCTTGTGATGGACCACCTGCACCAGAATGGTCCTGGTTCCTCAGAAATAGACGATACATTTACCACCATGATAAGATTTTATTTTGAAACTACATTAATTAAAGCACAAGTAGCTTTTTTTTTTTTTTTAGCTGGTCGTGGTCGCCCCCCCTCTTCTCATTTGAGCCCCTGGCCTTGTCCTTATTTCAGAAACAGCTATTTAAATGGTCACTATGCTGATTGAGTTCCTGTTAAATAAAAACTCTCACTGGTTTTGCATAAAATACGCTTCAATATTGAATCAACTCTAAATGCTATTAATCACACTTGATTAGTTTGTTTTAATGTGATTCACTGTGCAACATAGGTGAACCTTACATGATTAACGGCTGCAGATAATATCTCCCCCCAGCTGGGTCACGGTCTCATACCATACAATCTGGTGTGTGTCTCAGTGTGAGTGTCATGTTAAAGGTACAGAGCTGCTTTCCCAGGGCAGATATCTGTTTAGGCTTGATCAAGATTTCTAAAAATATCTAGTTCCATTTTTCTAGAATACAAGCAGAGCTTGGATTCTCTCTCTAAACAATTTTGTTATTTTGGCAAATGTATATGATTAGAAATAAACAGTTTGACTCTTGAAATAAAACATGTAACATATATATATATACACACACAAACACACACACACACACACACACACACACACACACACACACACACACACACACACACACACACACACACACACAGACCAGTGCGTGTTGTAGAACTACAATATTGTACATTTGCAATATTACATTGTTAGGTAAAAGTAACAAAAAAAATGGCTGAACATATCTAGTAATAAGTAACAAGAAAATTTAAAAGATGAGGTTATTTATCATAATTATTGTTACTATCTATTTATTCAGCGCAACCTTCTTACATAGCACTGTATAATGTGCAACAAAACAGAAGTGAGAACATAAAAATACAAAAACAAACAGTTCAAATATAAAAGTAACAAAATACATCCAGAGAAAGCGCTGCCATTATGAGCTTAGAGTCGAAACAAATATTTAGACAATCTAGGTCCAAGGGGGTCCCTCTCAAACTATGGACCCAATGACCTGTCTGCTCTGACTGTACTTGTATATGACACCAGCTGTAGAAAAATAATAAGATTTTTTTTAAAACTATTTTGTTCTGTAGTCAGTCAACATAGGCGTCATTTAGTGTTGACGTCTCACTACTAGTAATATTAGTAGTATATTAAGTATAATATACATGCTGCTGAACTAGTGCACTCCTGTCCCATCCATGATAAGCAATCCAATAGAATTATAAATGCCATAGTGCTGAAGTGTCTATATTCACCACAGTGAAGTGCCATGTGATGCCCAGTGAATGGTAATACTTTAAAATAATGGTATTTACTTGCAAATAACAGTTTATGCCTATTAGTGTCTCCTATATTATTGCTACAAAAATATTATTATTAGGTTATTTTATGTTTTTGAGAAGCTATGTTTCCTTATGTCGAGGACCGGTAGTACAATACTTTCTTTTCAAGCACTGTTCAGAAGACCACCCTGTCTGTGTCTTAGTTGGTTTCACTTTCATCCACATTCTGGATATTGTTCACAGCAAAACTGAGAAACACGGTCTCATGTACTGTTTCTTTATGAGTTGTCGGTTCTGTACATTTTATCGTAGTCAATCATGAAGGAACTTACAGGTAGGGATGTCTTTGGGGATACAAGGCTATGGTTAGGGATATATGTAGCAGAAATGATCTTCTACACGGTGTCTCAGTGGTTAGCACTATTATCTGGCAGCACTGGGGGTCCTGGGTTTGAATCTATGTATGTTCTCCCTGTATTTGCGTGGGCTTCCACCCACACGCCAAAAAAACCCATACAGATAGGAAATTTAGATTGTGAGCCCCAGTGGAAATAAGGACTGATATAAGTGATGACAATCTCTGTACAGCGCTGTGGAATATGTGGGTGATATATAAATAAATACATATCTGTATAAAGTAGAAATAATATATATTGATATATGTCTTAAATGTAACCCCTTTCTACTGTATGTCAGGCATGTTTGGCACTGAAGGGATTAAATGATGGTTTTCTTAGGTCCCCACCTATTTGACACCAGTGTTTGAGAAGTAATGAAGCTAAGTAGAAATTAATGGTGTAAGCTGAATTTAAAACACTCTGGATAAAGACTTACAGCTCATTATTATTGACTTTTTAACAAAGCCTTGTGTCACTTGGTATCCCAAACGACATTTCACTGTTGTATAATTGGTCATTTGTAAAGACTGCACAATGGGGGTAATTCATTAATTCTGATGGTGGTGATCATGGCACTTTCATAAGGACACCCACGTTACCGTCACTGAATTTAAGTACACTGGAGGTCACAACATTAGCTCAAAGACTGTTCCCAATGTTGTTTTATTTTTTATATTCAGCCATTTTAGATTCAGAATAGGCATATTAGAGAAATTGTGTATTCTGATAGTGTTTATGAAAACCAGCTTGAATACATGAGTAGAAACGTGCTACAAAAAGAAAATAATGAAATTAAAGTTTCCTTCTTACATTTGCAGGGTAGGCCTAGGTTTTACAGACACAGTCTATGCCTCAGCTGGCGATTCCCATGTGTGAGGCAACAGGGAGCCTAATAACATCTCTGATACATAAGAGGACACCAGTATTATCTATGGTTACGAGATAGTTGGGGTGCTTTGTTACAGATTTTGCAACAGGGCCCAAGAACTTACGCTTCTAGGGAACTCCTTATTTAACCTGACAGTAGAAATGGCGAAAAAACATGTCTATATCATATTTTCTTATTGTAATATATCTTAAATAACTATTTTGTGAAATAATACATACAGGGTAATTCACGTTATAGCACAAGGATATTCATACATAACAGCTGATATATTCCTTTTTATCGCTATACTCTATATATACTAGTCTTACTTCATTATAATTTAATATAATATAATATAATAGAGTAATATTTGTTTAAATGAGTAGCATGTGGGAGAAGGGTTTACATTTATCATTCAACCACAATTTGTGTTTTCATGAAAATAACACAGTTTCTGTAGAATTACACATATGTATGTGTGGTGAAATCTATAGCAACTGCATTTTACACAGGTTGATGGGCAAACCGAAATGGATGAATGTGCCGATACGGCCTTCTAAAATGCTGCAGGGTAGGCCCCATTTCTCATAACTGTGTAAAAGGAAAACTTGAATTGTTGCCCAGGAAAACCCATCATACAAGTCTAAGAAATGAAACTTGAGCTCTGATCTGTTGTATGGGCAACAAGGCAGTTTTTTTTCCCATTAGACAGTTTTGAAAAATAAGGCAAAATCAATAGTTCACAACTAAAAAACTGAATAAAACAAAAAATAAATGTTATCAACTCAAATAATGCAGAATAAGGTGAAGAAAAAAAGCTCCTATGTGGGGCGCTCCCGTTGGTGATATATGCACAATCACGATAAAGGAATGCATTTGTTTGTTTTATTAATAAGCCCGATGAAGACCTAGGTCCTAGGTTGAAACGCGTAGCACTCCATTTTATATCAGTGTTTGTCATACTATATGTTCGTTCAGAATTAATAAGAAAAAGAAACATCCTCTATTATCGTGATTGTGCATATATCACCAACGGGAGCGCCCCACATAGGAGCTTTTTTTCTTCACCTCATTCTGCATTCATTGGACGCTGGGAGGAACCTTAATCCCAGGGAACAGACACTCAGATCCAGCTCCGGGGGCCAGCAAACCACGGTGAACAGAGGTCCACTACGACCCGATATGTGAAAAAGTTGAGTTGTGCTGACCATCCAGCACAACCGTATCAGATGAGCCTTATGTTTCCCCACTCACCAATTTCACCCATGTTTGAAACGTTAATACTCTAGGGGAGCGCCGTATTTGTCCCATTTTTTGTCTTTACAACTCAGATAATGAGTAAGGCAAATGCATTGAAGTTCTCAATAATTACCTTGTGTTATGGATGCTCTCACACCACCTTAGGATTCACGTCAACAGATATGTGAATATAAACACTTTTATTTGAAGACAACCCCTTTTTAACATTAAGCTGGCTGATCCAGGCTTCTCATCCCTGGCGATCAGCTGTTATTTCCAGGGTAGTCTGCATCTAGGCATACCTTACCCCTTACAAATAAATGGCTGTCCATGTATTGCATTAACACGCCAGGTCTGCCAGAATGGGAGCCGCTTTGGCACTTCGAGGGTACCCCCTCATGCCCTAATAGGTTAGTTTGTCGTCCTGAGAAAACCCTTTTAAGAGAAGTATATGTAACTATTTGTCACTTCAAATAGAAGCAGTCCTGAATGAAGGTCAGGTGTACAGCGGGTATAACTGTATTTTCTTAGTTGCCGTATAGGACATACACTAGTATATGCTTAGGTCATAAGCAGAGTACTTTAGCAGTCTTGCTTCTTGCTGCTGTTGTGCTTTACATTGGTATATGAATCATCCTATCGTGAGAACTACTGTCAAAGGTGCTGGACGGCACAAGCTAGCATTTACATATCTTATTTGCTTAGTATATAGTACATGAAGCACTATGGAGAAAGGATATGGGGCTCCTATTGAGAACGGATTTGGACATATTGCTTTTACACGGGCAGGCAGACTGCAGGTACACGCTGAGGTGCAGCAATGCAAATGACAGTAGTCTTACATAAATGATACAAAGGGTCGTGAGTTGGATATAACACAAGTAAAGGTCCTGAGGTCCCTAGACCTGAAGAATTAACTTGTTGCAGTAAGATATATTAACAGATTCGTAGACAATTTTAGCCTCCCTCAAACTTGTCCAGGAATCAAAATAATTATCTACATATTAAAGGGGTAGTACACTATCAGCAAATTATTGTAATTTTTTGTATAATGAAAAGTTATAAAAAATGTGAATATACTTTCTGTATTAATGCGTCACGGTTTTCAAGATCTCTGCTTGTTATTCAATAGGAACATTCATTGTTTACTTCCATTAGATATGTCCATGATCATGTGATGGACACACAGAGGCTGAGATTGTCAGACGACACAGCTCTTGTACACATACTGTAACGAGCCATACACCTGTGTGTCCACCACATGAGCATGGACAGAATTGTATTCACTGGAAGTAAACAATGACTGTTTATACTGAATAACAACAAGCAGAGGTCTTGAAAACCGTGAGGAACTAGTATAAAAAGTATATTGGAAAATTGTACAACTTTTAATTATACAAAAAACAACATTATTTTCTAAAACTGGACCACACCTTTAACATTGCACAATATTTTTCAAATTCTGGGGTACAGCAGTAAGTGCATCATTTGTGTATGTTTATCAGATGATTTTGTGCACTTGTGATCTTAAATCGCCATTTCTTCTCTATGCAGGCCCCGCGAAGGGTAAGGATCGGTCAACACACAAGCCGACACTGACCATTGGGCCTACCCTTGTATGTTGAAAATTTGTGCATTTCTACAAATATAAATCTTTAAAAACCGTGTTTTATGCCATGAAGTAGAATAAACATCAGCGGATACATTTTTAGGTGGTGTATGTTAGCTCATTTGATATGTGACTAGCCATAGCCCATCTTCTACCAGACAGAAACTTAGCTAGCTAGCCTGTATATTATACAGCTATACCTCACTGCAGTCATCCGTTTATAGTCCTCTCCGGTGCCAAATGCAACGATGAAGGAAATAGCAAGATTTCTGTTATAGGCAAACCTTGCCTAATGATTATGCGTTATTGAAATTGGGAAACCAGTTATTATTGGTAGAGGTAAGATGAGCCAAAATTAGTGTGAAAACATTATAACTACATTTAACAAAATTGTTTTACATTTAAGATAGATAGATAGATAGATAGATAGATAGATAGAAAAAATTGTTAAAGATGAAATAATCTTTACCCATTATGCATTGAATTTCATCCCATTATGGTAAAGCTTCCTGATTTATCACATAACCAGAAATAAAAACGAAAAAAATTCAGTTACAAAATTTTGTACTCTTGGCAAATAGATTTTTTTGTCAATGAGTTTTTTCTGACATTCTTAATGAAATAATGGGTATAACCTATACACATTATTTTACAGAATTTTGCTCTGGATTGAATAGTTAAAAATTTTTTTTTTGCAATAAGGTAAACATGTTGACTTTAATCGAGTGAGATTAAAATATACTTTTGAAATCTAAAATTTTCAAGTTCTTCTACCTCTTCAGTTTGTCTGTTGTTGGCAAATCAGTAAAGACATAAATATGTTCACATAAAGCCTTATATTTCTCTCTGAGTAACAATATATGGTTTATTTTTTTTCTTGTACAAAATAAATTCTGAGAAATGTAATGATTTTATTTTTGCCTCTATGTTGTCAAGTTAGTGGTTTAAATAAAATTTACTTCCAAAATGCATGACAAAGTTGGTGTACAATTAGGCTGGATTCACACGAGCACATTACGTCCGTAATGGACAGACGTATTTCGGCCGCAAGTCCCGGACCGAACACACTGAAGGGAGCCGGGCTCCTAGCATCATTGGTATGTACGACGCTAGGAGTCCCTGCCTCTCCGTGGAACTACTGTCCCATACTGAAAACATGATTACAGTACGGGACAGTTGTCCGGCAGTGAGGCAGGGACTCCTAGCGTCGTACATAAGTATGATGCTAGGAGCCCGGCTCCCTGCACTGTGTTCGGTCCGGGACTTGCGGCCGAAATACGTCCGTCCATTACGGACGTAATGTGCTCGTGTGAATCCAGCCTAACTCTCTCTAATAAAATGTGAGACCTGGAATATAGTGGAGAGTGAAACATGGTTTTGGGAATCGTTCTATATAGATATCTATGTCATAGACAGATGGGGATTTATCATCAATATAATTTTAAATATAAGCTTTTATTTATTGAATAGTGATGTCATCATACATGTATTGCCACAGCCATATCCGTCTCAAGTACAATATGAGTTATAAAAAGGTGCCAAACTCAAAGCAGTCCTATCCCCCTTTTCTAGGAGTCTATCACCAGGCATAAGGCTCCCTATATCGACAATCATCACAGCTAAGGCCCCATGCACACGACCGTAAAAATTGTCCGTAATTGCGGACCGCGTTTACATTCCACAATTACGGACCCATTCACTTCTATTGTCCACGGACACCTTCCCGTTTACTTACAGAAAGGTGTCCGGGCCGTAGAGGTATACCACAAAAGATAGGACATGTCCTAGCTTTTGCTTTTTTATGGACAGTGCTCCCTTACTTTGTATGGGAGCACGGGCCGAAAATGCAGGCGGCTGTCCGCGTCCGTAATCGCGGGTCATGTGGACAGGGATAATGACAGGTAACAGTGGACAGCCATGACCCAGCAACAGCAGAGGCTCCAATATATTTTTTTGCTATGTACATGTCTTCTCTGTGCATGCCCCTTTACGATAGTAAAATAAATGCTTTTGTACTGTTGCTACATATGACTCATTTTGAAAGTATTATAATACGTAAATGTCAGCTAAGGTAAAAAATGTGAGCTTCAACTGTAACTATTGTTAAGGGACATTTACCCCCTCCCCAAAAAGATAAACTGAAATATCAGTCCATAGTTGTCGTTTTGCGTGAAATCTTTTAGTATCCTATTCAAAAACTGAGTTAAGGTGCCCATTCAGATGAGACAAAACTTGCCCGGACCCGCCAATTTCTCCGGGATCTTCTAACTTTCCAATATGTACGGGGGCCACCTTACTCTCACCCAACGGCAGAAGTCAGGGGAAAAAAAGGATTGGGCACATTGGATTTCAACATACCTGATTGATATCAAAGGTGCCTGGCAGCGGTATATTCCCCTCTCTCAAAAAAAATATTTATGGTTGAGTCAAGAGAAATACGTGTTGACTGAATAAAAGATTGTCCGACACTTATTTAATGCGTATGGCCGCCTTTGTATGGCCGCGTATGTTCACATGCGGTAAATTTGTTGCAGAAATTTCTGTAACTAAAAATCAATTCCATATATATGAATGGGGTTGTGTCTTCAGCATGTGCATAGATTTTTTACAAACCGCATTCAAATCTATGAAACAGTTGCAGAAATTTCTGCAACAAATTTGCCTGATCTGTGTAAACATACCCTTAGAATGGTCTTACACGTGCTGGACAGCTACAATTGGCAGCCTTTGCCATGCCCACACAGTTTGAATAGTTATATGACAGTAGATTAAATTATAAGATTTTTCTCAATTACAATTTATTAGCAGAACAGAGGATTTTCCTCAGTAGTACAGGACACAGATACTACTTTCATTTCAGCATCGTGATCTCCAAATCTCCTGAAATTCTCTTAATCTCCGAGAGGTGCCAACTGTGAGGGGGAGGAGCTGATTCTATATAGCATCTGAATGGTGGAGTGTAGCCTTGTGCTCAGATCTGGCCACGAGTAGGGTTGAGTGAATCAATTCACCTGTTTTACCGCATTGTCGATTTGCTGGTCTTTAGAATACAATGGGATGATAGATTCCCCTATTTTTCACATAAATTTGTCAAAAGCAAAACCTGATGAGTTAATTCCACAATACTTTGTAATGGGTGACGAATCAGTCAAACGCAAATTGGGCAAAAAATGTTCTCACCTAATCTTTACTACCAGGGGCAGACACTGACAGCAAAGGGCACTTGTGTGAGAACAGTATATAGGTCACTTGCTTTATGATAGCTCATCATAGAAAATCTTCTCTAATATTCACCAGTAATTGTGACCTAAGAAATTCATTACTTTCCTGATTTAAAGGGGACAGCGGGCCCCCTCACCTACTGGGCCATTGTACAGTTTCATAGATTGCTCATATGGTATATCCACCCCTGTTTGCTACATACAAAATGCTGTTATTTTATCAGCCACGTAATAAGCAGTCACACACACTGAGGAGAAAGCTGTGACAGGATTTACCTCTGCTGCTTCTTCTAGTCTCCTCCTCTTCCATAATACACAGGAATCCACCATAAATTGCTGTTCTAATATAACTACATCCAGCATGAAGTAAGATAGCAGCACAGATCTCCTTTAGGAAACAGCTGCTTGTTAAAGGGTTAATCTGAGTCTCAGTACATGCACACGGAGAGCCAGCAGTAGTCACACTGAGGAGAAAGCTGTGACAGGATTTATCTCTGCTGCTTCTCCTAGCCTCCTCCTCCTCCTCCATAAGACACAGGAATCCATCTTACTTTGCTGCTAATATAACAACATCCAGCATAAAGTAAGATAGAGGCCCAGATCTCCCCTGTGTTATCTGCTAGTGGAAGAGACAGCTGCTTGTAAAGGGTTAGTCTGAGTTTCTTACTACATCCACACAGAACCAGCAGCAGTCATACTCTGAAGAGAAAGCTGTGACAGGATGTACCTCTACTGTTTATTTTAGCCTCCTCCTCCTCCATAATACACAGGAATCCATCTCACATTGCTGCTAATATAACAACATCCAGCATGAAGTAAGATAGCAGTACAGATCTCCCCTGTGTTATCTGCTAGAGGAGGACACAGCTGCTTCTAAAGGGTTAGTCTGAGCCTCTCACTACATCCACACAGAGCCAGCAGCAGTCACACACTGAAGAGAAAGCTGTGACAGGATTTACCTCTTCTGTTTCTTTTAGCCTCCTCCTCCTCCATAATACACAGGAATCCATCTTACATTGCTGCTAATATAACAACATCCAACATGAGGTAAGATAGCAGTACAGATATCCCCTGTGTTTACATGTTGTACACTCATCATATCCCCCCACACAGTGGAATCTTCCAGCTTAGAAGCAGGAAGTTTCACAAATCAGTCAAAATCTCCTGAGACTTTACTGCTCAGCTGAAGTTGTTCAGCTATTAAGGGGCCAAAGCTATTATTGCTAAAATAGAGAGGACATTTTTTCCTAATTAATATATATTTGAGAAAGGTTTTATATTTTAATCTCCCATTTCTTCATAAGGTTTCCGAGGAAGTGATAGGTCCCTTTAAATAATAGTTTCAGAATGGGATATTGGTAAAAAAATGATGATTGTAAATGCTATGTATAAAGCCTGCTCTTTGTATGCACAGTTTATGTCAATTCAAGCTTGAAAGTGACAATATTCCTAGGTGCAGAAACTTTATCCAATTCAAATGCTCAGTGGATTTTGGACCAAGCTCCTGCTACAATTTTTCACTTGCATTGATTATATTTTAAATGAGCTGGTACTGAGTTTGCATATCTATCTATCTATCTATCTATCTATCTATCTATCTATCTATCTATCTATCTATCTATCTATCTATCTGTCTGTCTGTCTGTCTGTCTGTCTGTCTGTCTGTCTGTCTGTCTGTCTGTCTGTCTGTCTGTCTGTCTCTCATATCTATCTATCTATCTATCTATCTATCTATCTATCTATCTATCTATCTATCTATCTATCTATCTATCTATCTATCTATCTATCTATCTATCTATCTATCTATCTATCTATCTATCTATCTATCTATCTATCTATCATCTATCTCTTAAATGTATCCACATTGATACTGTTGGGGTACATTCAGATGAGGCGGAATTGCTGCGGACAGTCCGCAGTGGAATTCTCCAGCGGCCGTTTTTTAGATTTGTTTCTATAAATTTTTAGGAAAGTTAGTTCAGTCGTTGCAGAAAACTCCGCTGCGGACCATAGGCTGCGGTGCAGGATTTTCCCTCCGCAGCATGCACTGTCTGTTGCGGAGAAGAAGCGGAATTTCACTGCGTATTTCAGACTTTGCAATGCAAAAACTGAAATCTGTGGCAAGTCCGCTGTGTTTTCTGCAACGTCTGAATTACCTGTCAAATATGCCAATGTTGGTGCAGATTCGTTGCGTAATTGCCTCAAATCTGCACCAACATTTGCAGCGTAAAAATTCTGCCACGTCTGAACGTGCCCTAAGTGTCGTCTTCTGTGCAATATTGTTGCTCTTATAATAGTTTAGTATGAAATATAAATTGGTCTAAGGTTTCTTAATTTCCTTTTGTGTACTTGTTCTAACACAAGCCTGTGAATTCTTACCAGCTACACCCACATGTCTATAGGGATGCACCGAACAGTCATTTCATGTTCTCTTTATTCTATAGAATGTTCTCCTCTTTGGTGACCATTCTTTTGGACTACTCTGGCACTGCACATATCTGTGGTGTAATAAATGCCGTTGAGTCTATCTGTTCCTGAAAATATAGATTGACAATTTTTCTTATTTGTCAGAAGAATATAATCCATTTAAAATAAATGTCAGCCAAAATGGACCATTTTGACTAATTTTTGTTCTTTTGTCTAAGATACAGATGACTAACCAACAGACTGACGATAAAAAAGGGACCAATACTGCTGGTTCAGCCAAATCATAGAGTTTTTGCTTGACCTCAAGTGGAATCCTTTTTGTTTTAATTACAGTTCTTCAATTGTAACACATTTATAAACTCAACATCACAGACTCGCACATCATCAATTTTTGGTGTCTACCTCTTAAAGAATAATTGTGATAAATAACTTTGGAATAACTTTAATCTGTTTCCCATAATGCCGTTTTTTTTCATGTATTTTGTATTAGCCACAATGAAGAGTGCATAAATCCTGAAAAAAATGGTGGCATTACTGTGGCCAAAGCATGGCATCTATATTTTTCTTTGGGCGGTAAAAGTCTTGTGGGACCATGATGGAATTTTTGTGATTGTGAAAAAGTATAACAGAAAGATTTATACTTCTATTTTTTGGATCTTACCTTGGTTTTGGCAAAAAAAAACAACAAAAACAAACATAAAAGCATAGCTGTATATTTCCTGCTAAAGTTAAAGCAGCTTAATTAATGGAGGAGCAGTATGTTTTCATGACAAATATATGAAATACTAACGTAATTAATCTGTGTATCACTGCTCACTAATTGTCATAGTTTGTACAACTTTATAGACATGTATGTATATTTCTGTAACCGTTCTCCGTCTCGGTTAATAGATCCCTGTAGAATGTTCACCTCATCGGATAAATGTCTCTCGTAATTATTCATGCTTAAACAACTGACTCGAGATGTATTTGACCTTCCTGTCATGCACTTAACAAATGTCTACTGTTCCTTGTGCCTGTAAGTCCTCTATTAGACCATTAATTGTAAGGGTATTTACTAAAAAAAAAACCTAGTTTTTGCCGTCATTTTCTTAATGTCTTTATCCTATCTATCGTGAAATATATATTGCAATTTTATTGTTATATTAAGGTCTCATTCACATGAGTGCATTTCATATAAGTATTAGTTCCATATTTGGTAAATGAGACCTTTAATTCTTAAGGTGAAATTCTACTCATTAAATTCCCACATATACAAGTACTTACAAAGCTGTAACTAAATGACATGAATACGACAGGAAAATACAGAGCATATCATGAGTAAGGGCTAAACATAGCTTAAAACATGTAAGTGCGTTTTATCTTTTGTAATCGATGTATCTTTGCTTTTAATCTATGAATTTACAATAAAGCTCAAATTTTGAGATTGTGAGTGCTGTATACTGTCTTTTTAAGCACTACTGAATATTATAATGAACCCGTTTACAATACGAGGGAGTTAATATAAACCACTGAAACAGCCTAGCCTACCAGGGATATTAGTTATTAACCCTTTAACCACCTATATCCACTCTTTGGCAGTGGTATTATTGTATTTTCTAATTATTTACCACTGTCAAGTGTAATGTGAGAAGCAGGCTTGCAGACAGAGTGACTTGGACCGGACTGCAGCTCCACTGTTACTGTAGAATGGCTGACAACTTCCTATTAGTGGATTAAAAGGGAGAAGAGGTCTGCAGTAAGACCACCAAGCTTTGAAGGGAAAGGCTTCACATAGGCACTGTACACTGCAGTTTTTATTTTTCACTGATTTCATTGGTCTGTCACTTCTTAGCTTAGAGTTTTTCCCACGAGGGACATTTATGACATATCCACAGGATATGTCAGAAATATAAGATATATACCACTGGGATCCGCGCCTATTTCTAGAACGGGACCCCCTAAACCCCGTTCTAGCTTTTTGTGCTCACGCTGACTCATGGCCACTTCCTGATTACATGCTCAGGAGTTACGGAAACAGCGTAACTTGAGGAGCTACGCTGTTTCCGTAACTCCCATAGTAGTGAATAGCAGTTATGGAAGCAGCGTAGCATGTTTTCTCCTTCATGCTCGGAAATCAGCCAGAACACAAAGAGGTAGAACGGGGTTTAGGGGTCCCATTCTAGATTTCTGCGTTCCCGCTGACGCTTGCCGTAACTGCCATTCACTGGTATGGGACTTACGGAACCAGCGTAGTTCAGCAAGCTATGCTGTTTTTTTTTTACATGGTTGGAAATCACTAGCGTCAGCAGGAACACAGAAAGCTAGTATGGGGTTTAAGGGGCTCTGTTATAGATATAGGTGCAGGTTCCAGACCTGGTGGGACCTGTATCTGTCAGACAATTATGACATATCCTGTGGATATGTCCTAAATAACCCCTTTAAGTGAAGCTGTTTCTGAGAAATTACATGCAAAACCCAGGTAGTGCCACCAGAGATGAGTCTGGTGTATACATGAGCTTCTGTTAGCTCCACCCACTATGCATTAGCTCCACCCACTATCTTCTGATTGAAAGATGTCTCCCTATTACTGTACATGGGGAAAAATATGTCAGTCAGTGAGATTGGGCGGAACTAGCAGAGAGGGGGGCGGAGCTAGTGGCATATATATGCCGGACTCATCTCTGACAGCGCTGTCCGGGCTCTGCATGTAAGTTCTCAGAAACAGCTTCACTTAAGAAAATAAGTGACAGACTGCTGAAATGTCATTCCATTATGCTGCCCTCAGTGTGGGCAGCATAATGTGGATAACAGGTTCCCTTAAAAGTTTATCACTTAGGTAAAATTTTAATACATTCACATTATCCTCTATATCTTTTTTTTTAAGCCATAGATATACAATGATAGAATATTCTGGCTCTTACATTTTTACTACTAATGGAAGCAGAATCTTTTCTACAGGGGATTGTTATGGTCTAAATAGCCATAAGGCTACATGTTTTTATAAAACCAGGACTTTAAACAGCTTTATTTTATTGATAAGACTTACTTTGCTTCTGTCTGACACAAAATTTTGCTTTCGCACTTTGTAAGGTTTATAATCGAATTTTCCGAAAAATTGTAACTACGAAATAATACATATAAATGTGCACAGAGGAATAGATTGATGTTCCTGGACTCTGACCTTCATTTATAGACTACTGTCCTACATTTGGTACAGGGGCTTTTGGGAGTAACTGCAACATCTGTACCCCATATAGCTCTGCTGACAATTCTTTATTTTTGCTATAAAAGTGAGTTCAAATCAGTTCACTGAAATAGATTTTTTTATTTTTTATTATTATTGATCAGGCTGCATTTTCAGGGTGCAACAAAATCACGAAGAGGTCATTCTCCAACCTAATATGAGAGGAATTAACAATGCAGTTGTTTACCATTTTATTTCGCACTTTATATTTTGCAGGACATGGAGGGGTGAACCAACTAGGCGGTGTGTTTGTAAACGGTCGACCACTTCCTGATGTAGTTCGTCAAAGAATTGTGGAGCTTGCCCATCAAGGTGTACGGCCGTGTGACATCTCAAGGCAACTACGAGTCAGCCATGGATGTGTCAGCAAAATTCTCGGCAGGTAACAGTGTCTCTGATGAAAATTTACTACCACCAAATGTAAACACTAATCTATGTATTGCATTATACAATCCTTTGTATTATTCTATTTCACGCACCTTATTACAATACCAGAATATTTTCTTTACCTACATAACCTCCGCCTGTGCTAGAATTTTTCAGAAATATTTAAGAGGCTGCTTCCAATCTAAATTATGTTGTATATAAAATGTTCGTTACGTGTCTATATATGGCAAATAATAAATCAGATTATTTTATTAAACAATGGCTTATTTCAATAAAAAATTTTTTTTATCTGCATAACAAAAGCATGCATTAGAATCAACATGCTGCTCTATTCACCAATCATTCTTTAGGTATGTATAGATTACACAGATATAGTATTGGCAGATGAAGACTATGTTGCCACCTTGGCCATAGTTCAGCCTCAAACCATGTTGACTTCTCGGTTATTTAGTATTTGTGAAGAATTTTTTATCTTGTGGCGGAATTGCTGTGGAATTCTCCAGCGGAAGTTTTTTACAGTTGTTTGAATAAATTTTTAGGCAAGTTAGTTCAGACATTGCGGAAAACTCCGCTGCAGACCATAGGCTGCAGTGTGGAGTTTTCAGTCCGCAGCATGCACTGTCTGTTGCGGAGAAGAAGCAGAATTTCACTGCGGATTTCAGCCTTTGCAATGCAAAAACTGAAATCTGTGGCAAGTCCACTGTGTTTTCTGCAGCGTCTGAATTACCTGTCAAATATGCAAATGTTGGTGCAGATTCGTTGCGTAATTGCCCCAAATCTTCACCAACATTTGCAGGGGAAAAATTCCGCCACGTCTGGCCGTGCCCTATAGGTTCCCTTCCCTCCTAACCCTGCTATGCTAGCTTGATTTTAATGGATTTTCTTGAACTAGTTAAATTGGGCAATTTAACATCACAAATCCGAAGTGGTGCAACGGGAAAGATTCCAGCTCTCACACTGTGTGTGAATCCAACCCACATCTTTTTGGATCCACTCCAATGCTTGTCTCATAAAACAGCCACAAAAACAGCCCTCCTTCACACACAGGATTTTTCTGCCAATTTTAACTGCATAAAAAAAATGCTTCTGAAAACGCTAGCGTTCTTAAAATGTAACATGCGTTTTTATGGTGTATTTGGGAGCATTTTTCATGTAGGCCTCCCACATACGAGCGTGTTCAGTCTGTGATATACGGTCCCTATGTCAGCCGCATTTCCCGGACTGAATACACTGCAGGGAGCCGGGTTCCTAGCATCATAGTTATGTACGACGCTAGGAGTCCCTGCCTCGCTGCGGGACAACTGTCCCGTACTGAAAACATGATTACAGTACGGGACAGTTGACCCGCAACGAGGCAGTGACACCTAGCGTCATAGATAACTATGATGCTAGGAGCCCTGCAGTGTGTTCGGTCCGGGAAATGCGGCCGACGTACGGACCGTATATCACAGACTGAACACGCTCGTCTGTGAGAGGCCTTAGTGTCATTTTATACACGCTTTTTTCTGGCATCTTTGTAGTCCTATAATGAAGTCTATGGTAAAAACACTCAAAAAAACACCATACCCAGAGCATGCTGCGTTTGGCAAAAAACTCCACAGACCACAACATTTCCTTAAAAACGCCCCAAAGCAAAACGCAGTTGGTTGTATTGCATTTTATACTTTACTATAGACTTTAGTGTAACATCTGGCTGCACTAAAAAAAAAAAACCCTGTTAAAACCGCATTTAAAAATGCCATGCAATGCGCACAAAAATGCAGCAAAACGCTGTGTGTTAATCCAGCCTATAAGGGTGCAATAACACCTGGCGGATTTGTTGCAGAAATCTGCAATCCCTAATAATATGTATGAAACTGTCGCAGAATTATCCTCAACAAATCTGTCACTTGTGAACATACCCTTAAAATCCAGTTTACGCTGATACCCAGATGCTTTGGCCATGGTGAAAACTGCTTACGTAGGTATTGCAGGTCGGAAACAGTCTGTGGGTAACATACATAAATATTTCTCCATGCAAGTTTAGCATAACAACAACAAAAAAAAACTTCGGGACAGCAATGGTTACATTTATATATATTGGCATTCTGAATTTCAGCATGTTGATTTGTTTCATTTAAGCTGTCAACAATAAATTGGAATTTCATAGCTCATTATTTGGATAAATATTAATTACAGTGGAACCCTGTCGTAGTTTACCAAATAATATGGCACTGTAATCAGAGATGTCAGTAAAAAAGTGAATGCAATTACAAAATGAATTGATTTCCTAATCAACATGCCACATTACCGCCTTATGTTTTGCATTCTTTGGAAAGTTCATATTTGGACCTTGTAAATTCCGAATTGTTCATTTACAGTTTTAAGCACATCCTTTGTTATATAGCTCCACCTTGAACAGCCTGTTGATCAAAGGTCTAATAAGAAATCACTGGGCTCCATAGTAAAACAAAGCATCACCCTATCACCCGCTGAGGTTGGGCTGTGGCTATCATGTTCCTTCATTGAACCTAAACATTGTCCCTAGGGAAGGGATTACTTGAATGTATGCAGGTTTTGTTTTCCATTCACCTCGTCTTCACTTTGATAAGGGCAGATTCACTAAAGGACCTTTTACATGGCCCGTCCTGGGCCGTATAAACCAGCGCCGATCAACGAGACAGCTCGTTGATCGGCGCTCATTTGTTCCTGTCACACTTAGCTAATTTCCGCGCAGTTATTTTCCGCAACATCTGAACTAAGTTTCCTAAAAATGTATAGAAACAAATGTAAAAGACGGCTGCTGCAGAATTCCACTGTGGACTGCCCGTAGCAGAATTCAACAGCATTCCGCCACTTCTGAACGTGGCCTTACCTGAACAGTCGCTCCTAAATGATATATTTAGTGTCAAACTCTCCCCTTTTGGACGATAATAGAGGTAAAAGCATCCTTTTCAATTTATCGCTATTATTATGCCCAAAAGTTCAGCAGCAAAGATTGATATTTCAGAGTGAAGACCATCCCATACATGCGTACGTACGTGCATCCTAAAATCCAATCCTGCTACTGATGGCAGCTTAAATTCTCCCTGTTCCGCAGCAGCCACAGACTGCCATAAAACAGCCTGTTTCTACGATTCCCTGCTGCATTATTGGAAATTTCCTCTGACTTGTAATTACACAATGTAGTCCTATGATAACCATATCAACTATATCTGAAAATGAAACGCAACTAAAACAAATGACTTTTATTTCCAATGTGACACTTTAAAGCTGGTAAAAACTTAGTACAATAAGTAAATCGGATTGTCAGAAGAGGGAGAATGGATAACCCTAAGGGTAATTTTAGCTAAACACTCCATCAATAAGGGAGCCATTCCAAGCAGGTACATTTTCCTAGAACTCACAATTGGCTGTCAGGGAGTTGAATGTAAAATGAGATTAGATATGATTTGCTTTCTATGACTACTGTTGATTAATTGCATGCCCTTTCACAAGCTTCTACCTTTATAATGCGCTGGCAATAAGAACCTCTATGCTAAACTCCATCCTTCAGGTTCAGAATCTGGCAGTAGATCTATCAGAATGACATCACATACATGTCTTATGTCATATATAGCGTGAGCTGTGAATTCATTTGAAATGAACGGATATTTATTTAACACTATGAAATGCTCCATGTGACTGATCCTTCCTTTAACTCCATTCGATCATTCTTTGCTTAAGGTCTACTGTCATTTTTCTTTTTGCAGGTACTATGAAACTGGGAGTATTAAACCAGGAGTAATTGGAGGATCAAAACCAAAAGTCGCAACACCCAAAGTAGTTGATAAAATAGCAGACTACAAGAGGCAAAATCCCACTATGTTTGCATGGGAAATCAGGGACAGGCTATTGGCAGAGCGAGTGTGTGACAATGACACAGTGCCCAGTGTCAGCTCCATAAACAGGTAAATGAACAGTCTCCTATATTTTTTGTTTCCGATTTATCCAATGCTAGAAAACAAATAATATAGTGACATGAAAAGGAAAATGTGGCCAATTATGTCATATATTTTTATTATTGCTTCCTGTACAAGCAGGAATAATTAGGGTAATAGGGTAAATCTTTTTGACTTTTCCCTCCGATCAGCAAAATACGGCCTCTATGTTTTGGAACAGAGGGGCTGCAATTGACAAAACATAAATGTGCTTATCCACTGACAACACCTTGAAAAGCAGGATCAGGGAATTTTATGTCCCCTGTGAGTGACGACACAGCGTGATCTCTCGAGAACACGGCTGTGTCTGCACTGTCAGAAGCTGGGCGTTCTGAAGAGAAGTGGATGATACTTCTCGTCAGAACGCCCAGCTAGTAAAAGTAGTAAAAACGCCCCGATGTACACACATAATACACGCCTACTTGGACTTTTACTTTAAACACGCCCACTTGGACTTTTGCAAGCCTCATTTGCATAAATACAAAAATGGTCATAACTTGGCCAAAAATGCTTGTTTTTTAAAAATAAAAACGTTACTGTAATCTACATTGCAGCGCCGATCTGCTGCAATAGGAGATAGGGGCTGCAAAATCTGGTGACAGAGCCTCTTTAAAGGGGTAAATGTAATTCCCTTATATGCAAGCTAAAGTTAACCAAAAACTGACCAACAGTAGGCAGCCTGAATTGATGTTAACCAGTTAAAGATGTTTTCCCATGAGGGATATTTATGACATATCCACAGGATATGCCACAAATGTCAGATAGATGCGGGTCCCACCTCTGGGACCCACACCCATCTCTAGAATGGGGTCCCCTAGTCCCCATTCTAGCTTTCTGTGTTTCCACTGACGCTTGTGATTTCTGATCATGTAAGAAGATAACTGAACTACGCTGGTTCTATAAGTCCTATAGAAGTAAATGGCAGTTCTCTTTAAAACATGTTCTTGGCAACTAGGTAAATCTCACATTCTCAAACCAACATAATCTTTTCTTCTAGGCTTACTTTGTAATGCTGGGAGAAATTCTCATTATTTAGTCTATTTGGTGTTTCCCCCAACATAAGAGTTTTAAAATGTCACCAAACCCTTGAGCTATTTTAGAATTATCTCCTTCATTTCACCTAATTACTGCAGTACTTAGTGTTAAACACTAGAGGGAGATCTTCCAGGGAACCCTTATTTCCATAACAAAAATACAAAAACAAACAACTCCAAAAAAGGCTATCTATCTCATATCTATCTATCTATCTATCTATCTATCTATCTATCTATCTATCTATCTATCTATCTATCTATCTATCTATCTATCTATCTATCTATCTATCTATCTATCTATCTATCTATCTCATATCTATCTATCTATCTATCTATCTATCTATCTATCTATCTATCTATCTATCTATCTATCTATCTATCTATCTATCTATCTATCTATCTATCTATCTATCTATCTATCTATCTATCTATCTATCTAATCTCTTGTCTGTCTATCTATCTATCTATCTATCTATCTATCTATCTATCTATCTATCTATCTATCTATCTATCTATCTATCTATCTATCTATCTATCTATCTATCTATCTATCTATCTATCTATCTCATATCTATCTATCTATCTATCTATCTATCTATCTATCTATCTATCTATCTATCTATCTATCTATCTATCTATCTATCTATCTATCTATCTATCTATCTATCTATCTATCTATCTATCTATCTAATCTCTTGTCTGTCTATCTATCTATCTATCTATCTATCTATCTATCTATCTATCTATCTATCTATCTATCTATCTATCTATCTATCTATCTATCTATCTATCTATCTATCTATCTATCTATCTATCTATCTAACATCTATCTATCTATCTATCTATCTATCTATCTATCTATCTATCTATCTATCTATCTATCTATCTATCTATCTATCTATCTATCTATCTATCTATCTATCTATTCTTCTGGCTACTTTATTTAAATACTGTTTTTTTAATTATAATCTCATAATTCTAGAATCTAATATAAATATTGCATGCTATTTTATATAATATTGCTTATTTTAAAGTGATGCATAAAATCACTAACTCAACTACACACCACTGGCTCTCAAACCAATTTCTAGGCTGATTTTCATAGTTTCACTACATCCTCTATTCACATCATGTATTTGCAAAATTCTGCATTATTTTACACTAAACCACAAAAGCTAAGTAGAACTAACTTCTGAATTGATTATACGGTATGTCTAAACTTCTGATAGGACTGCAGAAATGCATTTAACAATTCTTTACATTCACACCATACCGGAAGAAATCTCACTCTTTGGTAACTCAAACAATTGCTACATTGCATAAACTGAAGAAAAATGCCCCCCCCCCCCCGATGCCCTTTATTCAGCGATATCTGTTCCATTAATAAGTGGTAGAGGTTGAGCATTGTAAATAGTACACGCATGAACAATAAATGTAGCATTCAGCTTCTGTCACTGTATATGCATTTAAAGCCCAGCGTCTTCCACCACCCTGTCATCTACTACATTACCATTAGTATAAGTGTATCCATAAGAGTACTAATAAGTCCGTATTGAAGAAATTGTTTGGTTTAGAAACTTATAAAGGGAGTTAATAGATGTGGTCCCCTGGTCAGCACCCTCATCTATTAACCAGAGCAAAGTGCAACTACTAAAGTAATCTCTCGATATGGAGGACTTGTTATGTCTGTGCATTACATGAACCATCCATTGATATTATTTCCACCTGTGTAATGGTTCAATTCCCCTACGGGGGTGCTACAGGGGAATTGAGCACTTGCTGCTTGTTTCCACCATAGATTACAGTGGAACACCTTGTGAACATCTTATTGTTGTAGAACCCTTCTAGTAAAAAAGGGTTGTCCAAAGTAGGAATAAATAGTTTATATGAATTAAATTTAATCTTCATTGAAATTAATAAGCAGATGCACACTCATCCTTACAGGGGCTATCCCCAAGATTTCTGTATGTATGCACTTACAAGTCATGGGGAAACTCATGGATGGAGACATTTGTGGTGTTAACTTATTTTGATGAAAGGAACTGGGTAGATCTGATGTGATTGCTACTGAGTGTAAACTAGTTACAATTACCCAGTAGTGGATCCCATAGTAAACAAGCAGATTCCTGATAAGTGCATCTTTATTAAGCCGCAATATGTCTTGCATCATCTTAGGGGGTTGTACATTTTTAGTATGGCAGTAAAGTCCCCATGCTCAGGACTAAACTTACGGAAAAAAAAAAATCTCTGTAAAGCACTAGTGCAAAACCAAGGAAGAAAACATATTGAAATAAAATTGTAATTCTCAGCAGTCGTGTGAAAGTAGGGGTGGTTTAATTTCCAAAGGCAGAACCCAAAATGAAAAGTGTGTGTAGACTATGGAGCATATTTACGATTCAAAATGCGCCAGAAATAGGCGGAGTCTAGTGGAATGGGGCATGACTCAAAATGTGTCAATCAAGAGGTGGTATAAGGAAGAGCAAAGTGTCTAGCAAGATGCTCCAAATTTATCATACAATGTACGCCACTGTGATAAATTGGGTGCATCTTCCCACTGCCTGCTCTACGTTTATGCTGTGTAAATATTAGACAGCATTAGTAAATCTGCCCCATGTGTATTCTGGGTGGTCAAAATGCACAGTCATTGGGATGGTCCTAATTGACTTCTTTTTAGGTTAATATTGTCATAATAATCTGAATTTATAGCCCCACCAAACTATACAGAAGATACATTTCAAATTCTTGATCCTTTCACCGGATTTACTAAAATGTTCTTGGACTATCATAAGAAAACCATGCCGACAACATACAACCTCCATGCAGATGTCGTGACCAGAGAAGAGGCCATTGCCCCCTAGTGCTACAGGGCAGCAGTGCTAACCACTGTGCTCCAACGCTGATCAGGATTGCTTGCTGTTTCGATGTCATTGATATATTAAAATATTAGCATTGTTTTTTTAGATATGATTATACTGTATGCCTATCAATGGTAGATTGAAGATTGACTCATAATTATTCCTATATGGTTAAATAGTTTCTAACATTTCATACAGTATTGAACGAGTGACTATTAGGGTATGTTCACACGGCCTATTTACGGACGTAATTCGGGCGTTTTTGCCCCGAATTACGTCTGAAAATAGCGCCTCAATAGCGCTGACAAACATCTGCCCATTGAAAGCAATGGGCAGACGTTTGTCTGTTCACACGAGGCGTATATTTACGCGCCGCTGTCAAATGACGGCGCGTAAATAGACGCCCGCGTAGAAGAAGTGAACTGTCACTTCTTTGGCCGTAATTGGAGCCGCTATTCATTGACTCCAATGAATAGCAGCGCTAATTACGGCCGTAATTGACGCGGCGTTCAAGCGCCTGCACATGCCGGTACGGCTGAATTTACGGGGATGTTTTCAGGCTGAAACATCCCCGTAATTTCAGCCGTTACGGACCCCCGCCGTGTGAACATACCCTTAAGAATATGAATAAATAAGACAAATTTTTGATACCAATATAAAAAGTTGAAGAGGTCTCATGAATAAACCAAATCTTTTTTTGTCTTTTAAGATATTTTGTTATATTTTGGCGTTTTAGTAAAAGTTTAATTGATATCCGTTCATCTGACCACAGGATCATCCGAACAAAAGTTCAGCAGCCGACAAACCAGCAAGTACCACCTTCAAACCACAGCATAGGTAAGAAACTTGTAGTAATTCTGTAAGGAAAAGATCTGTGAGAAGGTTTAATTATTAGTACGGATAGATCTTTTTACATAAAACACTGCTGCACACCCAATCTACAGAAATCAAACTCCTTTGTCATCCTCCAGGGGCCGAACATGGTAAATTAATTTTATAAATACTGTTAAAGGGTTTTGTGTTTTACTGATTATTATGATAAATAGATTTTACCCTGGGACAGAAAATTGAAATCTACACCAAAAACGCTAACGGGGGACCATGGTATGTTGGATAATTAAAGTAATAAATCAAAAAATAGATACTTATTCATAACATTTTATGCATCATTAGCCAGTAACTAGTTTAAATACGTTCCTCTCCCCTCTCCATCATTTATTCATCCCTGTTCTTTATGCAGTTGCACTCTTGAGTAGAGAGGTGGGAAAAGTTTTCTAACATTTTTAAGATGAAGCTGTCGCTTTCAGTATTTGTGTGGGAATTTAATTGATGTGCTAACTTTAGGTTAACCCTTGCATAATTAAAACCCAACATATGAACAGTAAGGTTAAAGGTAAGTAGAAAATAATGTAGCAAACAACAATACATGTTACAATATAGAACCATAAGGCAATACATTCTATACGTGGAAACTAAAGCTTCTAATAGATAGCGGCATATCTAAATTGCTATTATCATTTTACACATAGTACATATGATTAATAAGGCGGGCCAGTTCAACCTTGAAAAAAAAGATCCCTTGATGGATCCAAATAATTTATATTGTAATCAATTTGTATTAGTTCAGTTTTTTTTTTTACAAGATGCTAAAAAAGATGTTCTATGTTTCGGGTCGTAAAGATAGAACCAGATCCAAAAAATAATGCACCTTCACCTTTTAGCTCAGAGATCTGGACCACACTGCCATAAGATTGAACGGAAATGTAACGCACATGCCCACTAGAGCTTCACACATTCTGTGAGCAGTTCCTATGGCATCATCATCAACATTAGCTTGGAGATCCAGTGATATAGCTTGGACCCCATATATATATTTTCTGATATATCTCAATATTATATCCATATATATATATACAGTGAAGGAAATAAGTATTTGATCCCTTGCTGATTTTGTAAGTTTGCCCACTGTCAAAGACATGAACAGTCTAGAATTTTTAGGCTAGGTTAATTTTACCAGTGAGAGATAGATTATATAAAAAAAAACCTGAAAATCACATAGTCAAAATTATATATATTTATTTGCATTGTGCACAGAGAAATAAGTATTTGATCCCCTACCAACCCTTAAGAGTTCAGCCTCCTCCAGACCAGTTACACGCTCCAAATCAACTTGGTGCCTGCATTAAAGACAGCTGTCTTAAATGGTCACCTGTATAAAAGACTCCTGTCCACAGACTCAATTAATCAGTCTGACTCTAACCTCTACAACATGGGCAAGACCAAAGAGCTTTCTAAGGATGTCAGGGACAAGATCATAGACCTGCACAAGGCTGGAATGGGCTACAAAACCATAAGTAAGAGGCTGGGTGAGAAGGAGACAACTGTTGGTGCAATAGTAAGAAAATGGAAGACATACAAACTGACTGTCAATCGACATCGATCTGGAGCTCCATGCAAAATCTCACCTCGTGGGGTATCCTTGATCCTGAGGAAGGTGAGAGCTCAGCCGAAAACTACACGGGGGGAACTTGTTAATGATCTCAAGGCAGCTGGGACTACAGTCACCAAGAAAACCATTGGTAACACATTACGCCGTAATGGATTAAAATCCTGCAGTGCCCGCAAGGTCCCCCTGCTCAAGAAGGCACATGTACAGGCCCGTCTGAAGTTTGCAAATGAACATCTGGATGATTCTGAGAGTGATTGGGAGAAGGTGCTGTGGTCAGATGAGACTAAAATTGAGCTCTTCGGCATTAACTCAACTCGCTGTGTTTGGAGGAAGAGAAATGCTGCCTATGACCCAAAGAACACCGTCCCCACTGTCAAGCATGGAGGTGGAAACATTATGTTTTGGGGGTGTTTCTCTGCTAAGGGCACAGGACTACTTCACAGCATCAATGGGAGAATGGATGGAGCCATGTACCGTCAAATCCTGAGTGACAACCTCCTTCTCTCCACCAGGACATTAAAAATGGCTTGTGGCTGGGTCTTCCAGCACGACAATGACCCGAAACATACAGCCAAGGCAAACAAGGAGTGGCTCAAAAAGAAGCACATTAAGGTCATGGAGTGGCCTAGCCAGTCTCCAGACCTTAATCCCATCGAAAACTTATGGAGGGAGCTGAAGATCCGAGTTGCCAAGCGACAGCCTCGAAATCTTAATGATTTACAGATGATCTGCAAAGAGGAGTGGGCCAAAATTTCATCTAACATGTGTGCAAACCTCATCATCAACTACAAAAAACGTCTGACTGCTGTGCTTGCCAACAAGGGTTTTGCCACCAAGTATTAAGTCTTGTTTGCCAAAGGGATCAAATACTTATTTCTCTGTGCACAATGCAAATAAATATATATAATTTTGACTATGTGATTTTCAGTTTTTTTTTAAAATATAATCTATCTCTCACTGGTAAAATTAACCTAGCCTAAAAATTCTAGACTGTTCATGTCTTTGACAATGGGCAAACTTACAAAATCAGCAAGGGATCAAATACTTATTTCCTTCACTGTATATATATATATATATATATATATATATATATATATATATATATATATACATATATATATATATATATATATATACATATATATATATATATATATATACATATATATATATATATATATATATATATATATATATATATATATGAAAACACAGGGGGTCACTCCAATAATTCATTCCATTGTGGGTGCTTTTTACAGAGGTTCCACATTCACATTAAATTGGGTTACAAGGTGTAAGCACATGAATAGCTCACATTGTAACTTATTCAGGAAAAATGTTGTCAATGTAGTCGACTACGCTATTCATTAAGTCAAAACGACAGAACACTTGCACAAATGAGACAAACGGAAACCATTTGCCCCGGATCCGTCACCATTGAAATCAATAATGATGCAAACGGAAACCTATGGTTTCCGTTTCTTTCAGTCAGGGCTCCGTTCTGACGGGAAGCTCCGACGGGAACGCCAGAATGGAGCCCTGACGCAGATGTGAACGAAGCCTAAGTAAATGAATGAGTCCATGCAACCGTTTAAAAGGTAAGGTCTGTATAGTGTGTCCTGCTACTCGCTCATCAGACATAAAGTTTTGCAGCTTCTCTTAACAGTAAAATTTTAACAAATGAAATTGAGTTACAAAGTGTGAGCACATGAATTGTTCACATTGTGTAATATTTTCCCCTTAGTGCAGAACCCCTTTAACTATGAGCATGTGGAAGCCCAACATGACTGACCAGTGGAAAGTCTGCACATATATACACAGCCATTGCCTTGCCAGCCGCTGTATTTAGTAATGCTGCACATATTACAGGCATGCATGGTATGTATTAGACATTGAATACGCTCTATAAGGATGCGGACAGTATTTATTGATATGTAAGCTGTAGCTTTAAACAAATCTATTTTAAAACAGTTTACCGAGGCAATAGAATAGCTGTAAGATTAGGCAGCTTGGCCCGGATATTCTCTTAACTTTACACCTCTTTATAGATGCAAATTGATGATCACACATCAGTACAATGCAGTCTTGTCTCGGTAATCCTTCTTAAAAGGGTTTCCCCAAAAGGATGGAGGATTTATACCTTCATCCTATTTAACATTCTGTGTTGTGCCAAAGACTTATTTGCTGCTCCCTTTGGAGACGTACCAGGGTCAGCAATGAGGAGTTTTATACAAAGGGTTCACTGAAGCAATACTTTACTTAGTTATCCCTCCGACTCCAAGATCTGAACACAAGAAGAAAATAGCATTTGTTGCTACTTTCTAAATTCCACCTGCTAGCTTTCCATATAGTGTTTACCGATTGAAGATCTCTTCGATTTCCGACACCAACCTGTAATATATCCATTTGTGTAGCCTTTCAGGCAAAGGATCATAATGGAACGCTGCTTGAAATGAACTTTCTCAGTGTATGGTGTCCAGTGTTTTATTTATGTATACCATCCAATCTTGTATACTAGTCTCGGAAATAATGTCATATGAAAGCTGAATAATTTATGATGTAGCAATCCTCACATAGCAGAAACTGGTTGGCCTATAGGAAAGGAAATACTCTACAAGAGGACTGGGATTCTGTAGCTGCTCCCAGCATATCCTGATAACCACAGTCTCTTCAAGGGAAATCAATTATTTTTAATGTAGAAAACGATATAAAAACAGAAAGAAAACATATCATAGATTATTTAACACATTTTGAGTTTTTTGTTTTTTTTTGATTATTGTTTTGAGAGGCCCATGGCTGGGGAGGACTGCCTGCTTATGCCAATGTATTTTTCTTTATATGAATGGTAGTTAGAATGCAAAACAGGACAGGCAAACTGGCTTTGTAAATGAAACACAATGTGAAGGGGAATCCCACCTTTTGTAATCTTTAGATGTATTTAGAGCCTGTATGAGATGTGTCATATATAATATCTTCTGTGGCAGACATTGTAGCATATTGATATAATGTTTCTATTAGCAAATCAAGGTTGTTTATTGTATAATGAAAAGTTATCCAATTTTCTAAAATACTTTGTATATAAATTTCTCATGGAGTTCAAGGTCTCTTCCTCTAGTCATTGCATGGGAACTTTCATAGTTTACTTCTAGGGGATCAAAATTTGTCCTGGTCATGTGCAGCTCACATACTGTAGCTGCTCTGAAACGAGCCATGAAGCTGTGTTTCCATCACGCGACAAGGACAGATTTGTATTCCCTGGAAGTGAACAATGGAAGTTCTAATTCACTGACTACAAGCAGAGATCTTGAAATCCGTGAGGAATTAATTTTTAAAGTATATTAGAAAGTTGCAAACCTTTTTCATTATACAATGAATACGCATGAATAGGATTTGTTGGTTGAAACTAGAATGCTTCTTCAAGTATTAATGGACATTATTAAACATATGTAACCTAAGAAATGTTTAATTTTTACAAACCTATATTTTGTGCTTATTGCAGCTTCAACAGGTTCAGTGACTCAGGTCTCCTCCTCTGTAAGCACAGACTCAGCAGGTTCTTCTTACTCGATCAGCGGAATTCTGGGAATTACCTCATCCAATGCAGAAAGCAACAAACGCAAGAGAGATGAAGGTAATAACCTCTACCTTTCCTCCTGGAGATACTGAAATAGGGTAATTCCTAATAAAATAGGGAAGTAATAATGTTGGCAATATCAATACCCTGATTAAGCTATAGATTATGCTCCAAACCGTCCTTAGTATTTTACACTGATTTTTATTGATATTGCAAATTACCAAAAATACTGTAGAATTTAAATCTTATTTGTGGACATTATGCTGCCTATTTCATAGAAACAGTTCAGTGGATGTGTTTTAGGCAGACACATTGTAGTCTGTGGGGTTATGAAGAACTGTTGTAATTTTGAAGATGAACTTCCTTAAAGGGGTGTTTCCTTCTTAGACATCTATCCCCCGACTTTGGGACTCGCACCTATCTCCAGAACTACGGTGGCCCCACCCGGTCCTGCCTCCTGTAGTAGTTTTCTCCACCACATCCAGGTGAAGAACGAATAAAGAGGTGGCCAGGATTATGGAAACAGCCAAGCCCGCTCTGCTGTTTCCGAAGCTCACGAACACTTCTATGGGATTTACGGAAACAGTCTAGCATGGTGAGCTTGACTGTTTCCGTTATCCTGACCACCTCTTCATCTGTACTCCACCTGAATTCCGCAGCCATCACCGCCTCACCGGGCAAGACAGGACCAGGGGACCCCAGTTCTGGAGATATGTGCTTGTCCCAGAGATGGGACCTGCATCTGTCAAATAATTATGACATATCCTGTGGATATTCCATCAATGTCTAAGATGGGAAAACCCATTCAAAGGGCCACATATACCTGCAATATAGGTGAAGTTTAGCATCCATGTTATGGCCGCAACACCCGTATTTCTGTGGTTTTACTGAACAAAACTTAGATCACCATTGAGTTCTTTGGTGATCTAAATATGATTTAGTAGAATCATTGGGCTCGGGTGTTGCAGCCATAAAATGAATCCGAGAATGTAGCAGGTTAAGTGAAGCTTACAAAAAAAGTTGGTCTAACATCATCCACACATATGTATATAAATGTGTCTGGATGTTTTCAGGTATGTGCGATAAAGTAGTGATCATGGAACAGACAGTTAAATTAACTTCTTGTCAGTAGTTGAATTAATGAACACTACAGTCTGTCAGTTTCCTCATATATGCCTGATTACAGACTGCATACAACTGTATAGCAAATGTAATTTAGTTTTTTTTTTTTTTACAACTTTCAGAAATAAGTATTTTTAGGATTAAACATTAAGGTCTTTTAATCTTTGCATTGGACTGCTCTAATCACAGAACTATAAATTCTGCCTTAAAGTAACACTAAACATAGAAAATGAAAAAAAAAAATATACCCCAGCAATTCCTCCCTTAATCTCCTCCTTTCATTTGATCCTATTTTGTCTCTTTGGAAATAATACTAAGAATAAAGAATTCTTCTCTATGTGTATCAGGAGTTATTATCCCCACACAATCCTGGCTGTAAGACAACTGGTTGCAGCAGGAGCCTCCCAGTCTTCCCTTTCTGCAATAGGACAAAAAAATTCTTAAGCCATGCCCCTTTGTTAAAGAGGCTCTGTCACCAGATTTTCAAACCCCTATCTCATATTGCAGCAGATCGGCACTGCAATGTAGATTACAGTAAAGTTTTTTTTTTTCAAAAACGAGCATTTTTGGCCAAGTTATGAGCATTTTTATATTTATGCAAATGAGCCTTTCTTAAGTACAACTGGGCGTGTTTAAAGTTATGTACAAGTGGGCGTGTATTGTGTGTGTAACATCTGGGCGTGTTTACTTGTTTTACTAGCTGGGCGTTGTGAATAGAAGTGTATGATGCTGACGAATTCACAACACCCAGCTTCTGGCAGTGCACAGACACACAGCGTGTTCTCGAGAGATCACGCTGTGACGTCACTTCCTGCCCCAGGTCCTGCATCGTGTCGAACGAGTGAGGACACATCGGCACCAGGCGACAGAAGCTACAGTTGATTCTGCAGCAGCATCGGCGTTTGCAGGTAAGTCGATGTAGTGCCGATGTGTCCTCGCTCGTCCGACACGATGCAGGACCTGGGGCAGGAAGTGACGTCACAGCGTGATCTCTCGAGAACACGCTGTGTGCCTGTGCACTGCCAGAAGCTGGGTGTTAACGAAGAGAAGTGGATGATGCTGATTCGTCAGCATCATACACTTCTATTCACAACGCCCAGCTAGTAAAACAAGTAAAAACGCCCAGATGTTACACACACAATACACGCCCACTTGTACATAGCTTTAAACACTCCCAGTTGTACTTAAGAAAGGCTCATTTGCATAAATATAAAAATGCTCATAACTTGGCCAAAAATGCTCATTTTTGGAAAAAAAAACGTTACTGTAATCTACATTGCAGCGCCGATCTGCTGCAATACGAGATAGGGGTTTGAAAATCTGGTGACAGAGCCTTTTTAAACCCCAACCGTCAGCCGTTCACCAGCCCAAAATCGGAAGAGATCATCAAAAAATGAACCCTTGTCTTCTCTGCAGGATTTCTACAGGACTATTTGTTTCAGAAACATGCATAAGATCCTGCAGACTGACTAAAGGCTCTTTTACATCTGCCAATGATTGGGCATTGCCGATCATTACCGTGTCAACAGAGCAGTGATTAGCCGACATACTAAAGATATGCACTTGTTGGCTGATCGGATCTTTTATATGGCTAGAAAAATGGTCACTTGATGGCAGCACATCTCGTGTAATGAGGGAATTTGCTGCTGACAAAATGGAAATGCATGGGGACGAACAATCGATTTAACAATTGTCCATCGCCATACATTGCAATTATTGCTTCATTAGAATGGCGCAAGTGAGCACCAAATTATATGCTGTATTGTGGATCGGCGCTCGTTTACTGGGATGAAAATCTGCTCATGTAAAAGGGCCTTAACAGTGTGAGAAGGATTATCTCATGTTTACTTTTATTATTTAGATCTAGTGAGTTCCTTAGTGTGCCTTTACAGGGATTTCCCAATTAGTCAACAGGTCTGGCTGGTGGGACCACCAATAATTCTGAGAAGGGGCTGCTTGTGGTGCCGCCTTCTATAGAGATGAGTCACAAAAACCGATGAGTAAACTATAACTTCAGAGACAATCTATTCTCAGGATTTGTGTTTTATTACATGTCTCTTGACGTGTCATAAAATTTGGGAGAACCCCATTTAAAAAGCATTACCCCTGTCATAAATCAACATGGAAATATGTAACAGGGGCCTGGTAATAATACAGATATGGACACACAAGATTCCTTCAACTTTTGTTTTATTTGACAACGTATGCACACTTCCAGGAACACCATGGCAGTCCCACTTAGATCAATGCACGGTGTGAGAACGTCATTCTTGATCTCTTTCCACTGTTGCCTCTGTGGGTTACTGTGGGGCCGCCGGATACTTTGGCAGAATATGGCGCAATGGGTCCTTGCGATGGCTAGCCACTACCGTTTTCCCAGATCAGCTCAGTGGTCACTGGTCGCAAGACAGGTGACCTTTTTGTACGCCTCACAGAGAATCAGACTCTAAACTTTCCTTCTAGGATACATGATTATAACATTAGCTGGACACTCTGAATATAAACCAGTACCACAGTAATAATGGGCCATGCGAAATTGACAGTTTTTACATCCCGGTGTACACGATGTATTTGTGACTGTAGTATTGTATATAACAAATATGCAGAACTTGTGTCAATGAGAGATTTATGTATTGAGCACACAGACTTTCGTAGGACAGTTCTCCTATGCAGCCACAGCACAACCCGTCTTTGTATCTTGTTGTGAAGAACTCAGGGGTTCCCAAAAACTATAGGGAGCCAGAAATCAATAATACTGCCAGGGAAAAGCCAATTTCACTCAGCAATTCCTCCCTCACTGTGTTAGCAGGCGCTAGCACTCAAAATGGCGCCTCAACAACTGCCAGTGGCTCCAGAGTCCGCCTCCCTATAACTCCTCCCTAAACTCCTCCCCTTGAGCCCGCCTCCACCACATCACTAACACAGACACACACTCACAGGGGACAGATATGTATTGACAAACAGTGGATGAGGGGCAAATAAATCACATTGCCACAGACATCAGACAAACAAGGGCATTTATAATTGATATGCGGCATATCCCCTTACAAATACAGTCCTTGAGGAGAAATTAGATGTCTTTACATTTCTGAAACTTTTCTTAAACTGTCCTAACACTATGGCAGAATGTGATAGTTGCAATAGAAGAGCATTTTCCTGTCTATACAGTTCCTTTTTAGATAGATTTTTGGTAAAGTGTCCCTCAATGTGCCATGGTAAATGGAGCAATCTTATTTTCACACAAGTGAATATACAAGATTTGAGTCGTGATAGATATGCATATAGGGATCAATGAGTGTCTTGGTGTAGGGACTAGTAATTTTCAGCGACATTTTACTGCTCATTGAATAAAGGTGAGAGAAAACGATAAAATGTATGTTCAGTTATTAAACAGAGCCGAGCAGTGCAGAAAATGATATTCCTCTATAATTGAAGATTTTTTATGCTCCTTGTAATTTTAAAGTAGATTGGAATTGCACTTTTATATGCCAAAAAGCTCCAAAAAGTTTTAGCCCATTACCTTTACATCTCATTATTAGCTAGATACGGGTTATTGGACACTTAATGACCTCAGAGGGCTGTAAAGTTTAATCGTCCAGGTTGTTTTGCGTTAGTGAAGACTCCTTGAACGAGCGTCTTACTCAAACATAAGTAATGTTGTTTCTCTGTTCAGAACACAGATGTAAGTAAAAATCTCAACCGCAACATAAAACCTTTAAAATAAAGTGATATGATTGCTGATTGGTAACAGTAATTCTATACCCTACTATAGTAGTCAATAGGCTGATTTGTTAGCATTGTTTAGCTAATAATACTATTTAGGAGAATAATGGCTGCCATTTCTCTAGTCACGTAACCATTAATTGTAGTTGCGATATTTCTGTGATCCGTAGTACTACTGTGGTGGTGCTCATTGCTATATAAGTCACATAACTAACAAGGAGAAAAACTTCCGCAGCACTCACCTACTGGTATAAGCAGCAATCCTTTAGGTAGGTATTTACATGGAAGCCAGACACATAAAGCTGGGCCTATGGCCATTTAGTGTCCTCTGGCTCTTTCTCAAGGCTGGATAGTTTTGATTTTTGAGTTTTGATAGAGTTGATTCTGAATGCTTACTAATATCTGCTGTGACATTGACAACACATATCATAATCCGGATATGTGGTCTGAATAGCAAACATCCAGATCTGTATTAGGGTATGTTCACACACGGCAGATTTGTTTCAGACATTTCTGTTGTATACATCTGGATGGGGTGGTAAAATTCCGTGCACATGCTGCAAAAACAATCCCATTCAGGTGGCTTGGAAAATTGTTCTGACTTGTTGGTTTTCAAGTGGTTGCAACAAATATTGCTTAACCTCTTCCCGCCGCAGCCATTTTTTTGATTTTCACTTTAGTTTTTTTCTCCCCACCTTCCAAAAGCCACCATTGTACCATATAATGAAGTGGGAAACTTCCAAAAAAAATTATTTGAGGAGTGGAATAGGAAAAAAACTGTGATTCCTCAATCTTTTGGGTGGTTTTGTTTTTACGGCGTTCACCATACGGTAAAAACTGCATGTTAACTTTATTCTGCGGGTCAATACGATTGGGGCGATACCAAGTTTATATATATTTTTTTGTTTTACTAGTATTAGGCTGGGTTCCCACGTAGCGTAAACGCTGCGGAATTTCCGCAACGGAATTATGTGCAGAAATTTTGCAGCATTTACAGTAGCAGCAAAGTAGATGAGATTTTGAAAGTGTAAACGTTAATATATTGACCTGCGGTGCAGAATTTCATTCCGCAGCATGTCAATTTGCGTTTTCGTAGCTTTTCTGTTGTGGGTTTTCCCCATTGAATTCAATGGGGATGCAGAACCCGCAACAGAAAGCCAGTGTTGCGATTTATTTTTTTTGCAATTCCACAACTAAAATCACAACTCAGGAAAAAAAAAAAAATTATACTTACCCAGAACTATCTCCTTCTTCCTGCAGTCCGGCCTCCTGGGATGACGTGGCATCCCATGTGACTGCTGCAGCCAATTACAGGCTGCAGCGTCACATGGCCTGCAACGTCATCCCAGGAGACTGGACTATGCGCAGAGTATAGGGAGGGGGTAAGTATAAAAGGTTTATATTCCACAGCGGAATTCCGTTTCACATTGTGGTGCGTTTTTTTTTAAGGGGAAGGTGCTGCGGGTTCCAGGTCAGATACACTGTGCAGTTTTTAAGCAGCATATTCGACCCGTGGGGTTTTTATAAGGAAAAAACGAATAGTTTTGTTGCCACATAGAAAGCCATAACTTTTATTAATTTTTTTTCCATTTTTTGTGGAAGATGAAGTGACCAATAGCGGTTGCTTTTGAGCCATGGCATTTAAGAGGTTAAATGAGCGGGATCGCGCTTGAGCCAGATCCCGCTCGTTAAAATGAAGTTTCGGCTGATACAGCCAACACGCTCGTTCTATGGAGCAGGCTCAGCCCGTGAGCCCGCTCCATACTTCCCCACCTGACGTGCACCGTATATATACGGCGGATGTCAGTAAGGTGTTAAATACACAATAAAACTGTTGTTTATAATTCGTGCATCATCAGCGGTAATACTAAATGTTACTTGTCCGACATATACATTTACAAAACATATGCCGCTACAACCAAACTTGAATTCGTAAATGGTGGAGCATGTATGATCATTGTACTGAAGGAAATGTCCATCAGATACTACCAACAATATTTCAATTACATTATCGCTCGACCACAAATGCTCAGTAAATGGGACATTAGTTGCATTTTTGTTGTGTTTGTTCAAGTTTTCTTTTAGGTGAGTAAATTAGTTGTGTTCAAAATGTGTTTTTTCCAAATCCCAGCATACACTAGGTGTGTCAATGTTATCTTCTTTGGGTGAAATGTCTAGTGTGAAAAACACAATACAAAATCCTGTGTGAATGAGCCAATAAAAAAACGCAACAAAAATCTAAGGCCAGTATTACACAGTTTTGATTCAGTCATTGTGGCAGTTTTTGGCTCAGGTTTTTTTTTTAAAGAGGCTCTGTCACCAGATTTTGCAACCCCTTTCTGCTATTGCAGCAGATCGGCGCTGCAATGTAGATTACAGTAACGTTTTTTTTTTAAAAAAACGAGCATTTTTGGCCAAGTTATAAGCATTTTTATATTTATGCAAATGAGCCTTTCTTAAGTACAACTGGGCGTGTTTAAAGTTATGTCCAAGTGGGCGTGTATTATGTGTGTACAACTGGGCGTGTTTAAAGTTATGTCCAAGTGGGCGTGTATTGTGTGTGTACATCTGGGCGTTTTTACTTCTTTTACTAGCTGTGAATGGAAGTGTATGATGCTGACGAATCAGCATCATCCACTTCTCTTCGTTACCACCCAGCTTCTGGCAGTGCACAGACACACAGCGTGTCCTCGCGAGATCACGCTGTGACGTCACTTCCTCCCACAGGAACTTCATCGCGTCGGATGAGCGAGGACACGCTGTGTGTCTGAACTGCCAGAAGCTGGTTGTTGACGAAGAGAAGTGGATGATGCTGATTCGTCAGCATCATACACTCCTAGTCACAACGCTCAGCTAGTAAAACAAGTAAAAACGCCCCGATGTACACACACAATACACGCCCACTTGTACATAACTTTAAACACGCCCAGTTGTACTTAAGAAAGGCTCATTTACATAAATATAAAAATGGTCATAACTTGGCCAAAAATGCTCGTTTTTGAAAAAAACAAAACTTTACTGTAATCTACATTGCAGCGCTGATCTGCTGCAATAGGAGATAGGGGTTGCAAAATCTGGTGACAGAGCCTCTTTAAGCTAAAGTCAGAAGTGGATCCAAAAGAAGGAAATGTTTGAAGGAACAATTGATATGTCTCCTTACCTTTGGATCCACTTTTGTTTGGCCACAAAAACTGCATTCAAATTGTGTGTGTGATCCTGGCCTAAGAGCCACGTGTGAACCTGGTCTCAGGCATTGTTCACACAGCTCAGTTAATGCTTGCTTGTTGTTTTTTTAGTTAATTGAAACAGGACAAAGAGTTTCCCCCACATATTATATTTCATCACACAAAACATAACAATTTCTCAAATGGAATCATTAAAACAATGCTCCTGTGACTGGATATTCCTGTTACATAACTATTTATGGTGCCCGGTGTTCCTGTGATTCCCTCTTAGAACGTCTTCATAATGGGGCAGATTTACTATTGTTGTTGTGCCCGAATTCTGGCCTAAGTTGCGCCTTGTTTTGGCACAAATCAATTTAGACAAAAATCTATTATTGATTTTCGCCAAAAAAAAACAGATGTTTGTGCCTCACTAGAAACTTTTCAAAATTGTTTCGAAAAGGTGGCGTGACTTTGTGAAACGTGCACCAAACTTTTTGGGCGCAAAAAAACTGGCAACCAAGAGGTGAGAAAAGTCTCTAGCAAGATGCACTAAATTAATCATGCAGCGTGCACCACTTTGATCAATTTGGCACATCTTCTAACTTCCTGGTTTAAGTTTACATTGTCTCAACCATATACAGCATTAATAAATCTTCCCCAATGTGTCCAGCGCTGGTGGAAGAAGCCGCTCTTATTAGATGGCCTGCACAATAGCAGGAATCACTGCACCGCCTGTGTACATGAGGATTGCGCCAGGGGGCGCCATAACAAGTGTGTCACAGCAATATCTGGACATATATATTGTATATATATTGTTTCAAGCAGAAACTTTTGTCAACTTAACCAGTATATGTTGTCTAATAATGTTTTTAATGTTGCTTTTAATATGACGTATGAAATATTAATCTTATCTAGCTCCTACAACTGAATGAATATATATATAGTTCATTAATTTTTGGCATGATTAATAATTTAGGTTAAGATTCCAATTGTTTTCCCAAATCTAAAAATCTATATCTTATTACATAGTGAGCATGGCATTTTTTCTTGCTTCTACACTCTCCACATTCCACATTGGAGTGGAAGGGCTTATGAATTCCTCAGAGCAACTTGTATAGACTTGATTTATTACCTTTTTGTTCCTTTAACTTCTGGCATTTTTTAAACAGATGTCACCAGCCCTTAACCCAGTGGGTTGCCTGCTTGGTAACAACAGGGGCAAACCAAATCAGACAATCTATATTGGTTTATAGGGTTCAGGGTGTAATTTTTTCTCCTGTTATAATATGGACTCGGAGCAGATGTGACTTAGTGGGAGATCAGCTGTTTTTATTTTCTGAGAAAGGACACATAATGGAAGATTGACACAGGGGGCGGATGAAGCCTGCACAGTAAGGTTGTCTGAGAAAAATTGAAAAAACATTTGATGTTTTTACAGATACTCTGATAGAATTTTGTTATTTTAAAACCATCTTTGAGTTATTTTTTACTTTGCCTTCAGACTTTGATATAGAAATGTATATTATTTGATAGAGAAACTGGTGGGAAGCGATCTGGAAATGATAGTGTTAAAGTTTAAATCTGTTAGTGGCTCTCCACTCTGGCTCATAGAGGGGGTTTCAAGTAGAGTAACCCCTCTATGATACTCATATGCCCTAATAGAATAAGGAGTTGTCAAGATGAGACATTAGAAGAAATAGCGGTTAAATCTGTTCCCCATGCTTTACATTGCATTCATGCTTGTTCAGATTGGCTGCCGTGTATAAGGACAAGCCTACCCTATACTCTCTAGGAAATCAGTGCATGGGGCGCGGATTTCCATTACAACAAGGATAAAATTATTATGAACTACAAGAAACTCTACGAACAATATAAAAGATTATATATAGATCATGACAAACGAGTAAAGGAAATATTGGATTTGAAGGTGTTCAGGCCGCACTAGGTTTTCGTATGGGTGCATGCGTAGGGGCCCAACCCGTATAATATAAGAAAAGGTACAATGCACACCAGAAGTCGTTATCCAAAGATAGATTTTTAATATTAGTGCGACGTTTCGGTCATGTCTCTGACATTCATCAGGCACTGTAATATCCTGGGTCCCGCGTAATGGCGCTTAGTGTATGGCGGCTTGCCGCATGTGGAAATATTGGAGATACTCTTCATGATCTAGATATCTGTAATCAGTGTCGGGCTGGAGTACCTTGGGCCCACCAGAGGACATAATTCTTGGGACCCACCCATCAGATATATAGAAATAATGCGACCACTATTAATTGTATAGTAAAACCAATATAGTAAGTCCAATATTACCACCACCTAGTGACCATATAGTGGTAGACACCGGTCCTACGCAAGCACTCTGCAGGCCATATAACTTAATGGAGTTTTCCCATCTTAGACATTTATGGCATATCCATAATTAATGCCAAAAATGCCTGATAGACGCGGGTCCCAGCTCTGGTACCCACACCTATATCTAGAACTGGCCGCAAAATCCAGGCGGAGACCAGTGGAGAGAGGGTCATGCGTGCGTGCAGCTCTCTCCATTCTGTTCAATGGGAGTTACGGAAACAGCCGAGCAAAAGCTGCTCGGCTGTTTCCATGACAACCATACAACAGAATAGAGAAAGCTGCGCGTATGCACGACCCTCTCTCCACTGGTCTCCGCCTGGATTCTGCAACTAGTTCTAGATATAGGTGCGGGTCCCAGAGCTGCTCCCTGTAGATATTACCCCACACTGCTCCCTATAGATACTGCCATACAAACTGATCCCTGTAGATATTATGACATACTGCTCCCTGTAGATATTACCACACACTGCTCCCTGTAGATATTACCACACACTGCTCCCTGTAGATATTACCACACACTGCTCCCTGTAGATATTACCACACACTGCTACCTGTAGATATTACCACACACTGCTCCCTGTAGATATTACCACATACACTGATCCCTCTTGATATTACCACACACTGCTACCTTTAGATATTACCACACACTGCTCCCTGTAGATATTACCCCACACACTGATCCCTCTAGATATCACCACACACTGCTCCCTGTAGATATTACCACACACTGCTCCCTGTAGATAATACCACACACACTGCTCCCTGTAGATAATACCACACACTGCTCCCTGTAGATATTACCACACACTGCTCCCTGTAGATATTATCACACACTGCTCCCTGTAGATATTACCACACACTGCTCCCTGTAGATATTACCACACACTTCTCCCTGTAGATATTGCTACACACTGCTCCCTGTAGATATTGCCACACACACACTGCTCCCTGTAGATATTACCACACTCTGCTCCCTGTAGATATTACCGCACACTGCTCCCTGTAGATTTGAAGGCGCACACTGCTCCCTGTAGATATTACCAGACACTGCTCCCTGCAGATATTACCTTGCACTGCTCCCTGTAGATACCACACACACACACACTGCTCCCTGTAGATATTACCACACACACTGCTCCCTGCAGATAGTGCCACACACTGCTCCCTGTAGATAGTGCCACACACTGCTCCCTGTAGATATTACCACACACTGCTCCCTGTAAAAATACCACACACTGCTCCCTGTAGATATTACCACACACTGCTCCCTGTAGATATTACCACACACTGCTCCCTGTAGATATTACCACACACTGCTCCCTGTAGATATTACCACACACTGCTACCTGTAGATATTACCACACACTGCTCCCTGTAGATATTACCACATACACTGATCCCTATTGATATTACCACACACTGCTACCTTTAGATATTACCACACACTGCTCCCTGTAGATATTACCCCACACACTGATCCCTCTAGATATCACCACACACTGCTCCCTGTAGATATTACCACACACTGCTCCCTGTAGATAATACCACACACACTGCTCCCTGTAGATAATACCACACACTGCTCCCTGTAGATATTACCACACACTGCTCCCTGTAGATATTATCACACACTGCTCCCTGTAGATATTACCACACACTGCTCCCTGTAGATATTACCACACACTTCTCCCTGTAGATATTGCTACACACTGCTCCCTGTAGATATTGCCACACACACACTGCTCCCTGTAGATATTACCACACTCTGCTCCCTGTAGATATTACCGCACACTGCTCCCTGTAGATTTGAAGGCGCACACTGCTCCATGTAGATATTACCAGGCACTGCTCCCTGTAGATACCACACACACACACACACACACACACTGCTCCCTGTAGATATTACCACACACACTGCTCCCTGCAGATAGTGCCACACACTGCTCCCTGTAGATAGTGCCACACACTGCTCCCTGTAGATATTACCACACACTGCTCCCTGTAAAAATACCACACACTGCTCCCTGTAGATATTACTACACACTGCTTCCTGTAGATATTACCACACACTGCTCCCTGTAGATATTGCTACACACTGCTCTCTGTAGATATTGCCACACACACACTGCTCCCTGTAGATATTACCACACTCTGCTCCCTGTAGATATTACCACACACTGCTCCCTGTAGATATTACCACACACACTGATCCCTCTTGATATTACCACACACTGCTCCCTGTAGATATTACCAGACACTGCTCCCTGCAGATATTACCTTGCACTGCTCCCTGTAGATACCGCACACACACTGCTCCCTGTAGATATTACCACACACACTGCTCCCTGTAGATATTACCACACACACTGCTCCCTGTAGATATTACTACACACACTGCTCCCTGCAGATAGTGCCACACACTGCTCCCTGTAGATATTACCTTGCACTGCTCCCTGTAGATACCGCACACACACTGCTCCCTGTAGATATTACCACACACACTGCTCCCTGTAGATATTACTACACACACTGCTCCCTGCAGATAGTGCCACACACTGCTCCCTGTAGATAGTGCCACACACTGCTCCATGTAGATATTACCACACACTGCTCCCTGTAATAATACCACACACTGCTCCCTGTAGATATTACTACACACTGCTTCCTGTAGATATTACCACACACTGCTCCCTGTAGATATTACCACACACTGCTCCCTGTAGATAATACCACACACTGCTCCCTGTAGATATTACCATACACTGCTCCCTGTAGATAATATCACACACTGCTCCCTGTGGATATTACCACACACTGCTCCCTGTAGAAATTACCACGCACTGCTCCCTGTAGATATTACCACACACTGCTCCCTGTAGATATTACCACACATTGCTCCCTGCAGATATTACCACACACTGCTCCCTGTAGATATTACCACACACTGCTCCCTGTAGATATTACCACACACTGCTCCCTGTAGATAATACCACACAGTGCTCCCTGTAGATAATACCACACACTGCTCCCTATAGATAATACCACACACTGCTCCCTGTAGATATTACCACACACTGCTCCCTGTAGATATTGCCACACACACTGCTCCCTGTAGATATTACCACACACTGCTTCCTGTAGATATTACCACACACTGCTCCCTGTAGATATTACCACACACATTGCTCCCTGTAGATATTATCACACACTGCTCCCTCTAGATATTACCACACACACTGATCCCTGTGGATATTGCCACACACAGTGCCCCTCTCATAGATAGTGCCACACACAGCCCCCTCTTGTAGATAGTGCCACACACAGCCCCCCACTTGTAGACAGTGCTACACACAGCCCTCCCCTGTATTGTGCCACACAGTCCTCCCCCTGTATAGTACCACACAGCCCTCCCCCTGTATAGTACCACACAGCCCTCCCCCTGTATAGTGCCACACAGCCCTGCCCCTGTATAGTGCCACACAGCCCCCCCCTGTATAATGCCACACAGTTCCCCCTGTATAGTGCCACACAGTTTCAGCGTCTTATAGGTTGCAGGCCTAACATGGCCTGCAGCCTATAGAATACATTTGTATCTGCTTCCTGAGGATACAAATACAAGTGAATCTGCCAGTTGCTAGCACCGGGGCCCCCTCCGGTGCTAGCGACGCCACCGGACATGAGGGGACCCGTGCCGCCCGGCAAATAACATTTATGTGGCAGGTGGCCTGGGCCTCCTCATGCCGTGGGCCCCGTAGCAGCTGCTATGGCTGCTATAGTCGTCAGGGGGCCCTAATGCCGGCCCTGCCTACAAAAGTAAGCAGTGGGGCAGGAAGACAATGTCTCTCTGCTCCGCTGCTTGGGCCCACCGGAGGATCCTCTGGTCCTCTGGTGGGCCAGTCCGACACTGCCTGTGATCCTTATTGTTGTAAATGGACAAGAAGCTCTGTGTGTATGAAGCTCTACGGGTCTAGTTGAACATGGATTCAGTCATTTATATCTACAGGTTGCACTTTTTAACTTTAGCATGACATCAGAATAACTTGCCAAAATATGCCCCAGGGAATGGTTCTTAACATAAAGTTCCACTGAAAGCCATAAAGGGACTGGTACACAAATCACTTACATTATTACTCAATTGTCATGACTCATGAGTATTAACCACTGAAGAACAGGATGATGACACAAAATAAACAAAACCATGTTAGGCTTAGTTCATATTTCCTTATTATGGGATCATTCTTTTTGTGTTTACATGGGGTCTAGGATTATTTTTAAAAAAATGAACGAATCTACTGTAAACAAACATAGCATTTCTATGGTCTTATTCACACAGGACTGTAGTGTGGTAGTTCCCCAATATCATATCAACAATACACACACAGGTTTCTCGATTGAAAACTAAATGTAAACATCCCACTGAAGTCAGGAAACAATGGGCCACAGAAACACAGTTGCTCCAAAGTTTCCACATACCCCTTCAGAAGTGGCCCTAAAGATCCAGACGAGGGTCGTGTAAATGAGTGCCGATCAATGAGAAAGCTCGTTGATCGTCGCTCGCTTGCTCCTTTCACAAGGAGCTATGTATGGGGACGTGTACTCGTTACTCCGATTGTTCGTCCCCATACATTACCATCATGTCGGCAGCATGTCTCCCTGTTTACAAAAGGAAATGTTCTGCCGACAACGATAATATTTTCTGCTGCAGAAACTATACAATCAGCTGATGAACGATGAACTGATCATCGGCTGATCGTTGCCTTATTTACATAGGGCAATCATCGGGAACGAGTGTTCTGTAAACGCCCGTTTCCCAATAATTGGTCGGTGTAAAAAATGTGCCAAATACAGATGTACCAGCCACAGGTGCCACCAGAACATTTTGTGCCTTTTCTAAGATGTGTTAACTACTGGAACTTCATGAAAGACCCGACCATGTACCTATTAGATTGGCGCTGGGGCACTCAGACATTAAGCAATGGATTTTGCAAATGCTGAAATTGAAAGGCTCCCTACACACGTAGTATAATTGCGGCAGATTTTCAGTTCGGATTTGCAGGCGGGAAATCCGCAGAGTATTACTGGATTACATTTTCAAAATCTTGTCCACACGCTGCTGAAAATTTCCGTGAAGAAATTTACCTGCGGTACAGATTTTTGAAACCACAGCATGTCAATGCTGCAAAATGGTTGCATATTTGTTGCGGTATTCCCCATTGAGTTTAATGGGGAAGTTAAATTTTGCAACAAATAACATGTCTTGCGATTTTTGCTGCGGAAAAGCGGCGAATTCGCAGCAAAAAAATGCATGTAAGACGTTTCACTTAAAAAACAACAAAACCTAGTGTTTCCATAGCAACGCCTCACTCCTCCCCCATCTGGTCTCAATGCTGTGACTGCTGTGACTGCTGTGACCGCTGTAGCCAATCACAGACTGCAACGGTTACATACGAAAAAACTTCATCCCAGGAGGTCAGCAGCACTGACACCAGCCCTTGGAGGATTGATGCGTGTCACAGCTGTGGGGTATGTGGACCCACTAGGCCGCTCCACAGTAGCGGAGTAGCAGCTGGCCAAACAATAGTTGATGGTAGTCTTTTAGGACTAGAGTACCTGGATTAGAAGATTTGGCAGACATTTAACTTAGCAGACACTTGGCGTGGCAAACACGTGGCGTGGCAGACACTTGGCACAGATGACACTTGGCACAGATGACACTTGGAACAGATGATGAACTCGACTCCGACACTAGACTTTGCACTGGAACAAACACAATTAATGGATACGGGATACAGGATACGGGAACACAGGATACAGGATACAACTAAGGCACCATTTGTAAAACAAACATGGGTAGACACAACAACACTCGGGCAAGGAAGAAGAGGGCAGAGTCCATTTTATAGTCCAGGGAGCGTTGGGATTGGGTAGGTAACATTTTACTCGTGTGCGCTCTGGCCCTTTAAGGCCGGGAGCAAGCGCACGTACCCTAGGGGAAGCAGTAGTGAACTGCAGATACGTGTGCTGGCGTCTCCGGGGAGGGAGACGCAGGCAAGCTCCAAGTGTCCTGCAGTTGTGGCTACCGGTGAGTATGATGTGTCGGCGGTCAGCAACCGCGGGCACAATAATGCGTCACTATGAGAGACCAGAGGGAGGTAAGTATTGACTTCCTTTTTTTATCCCCCATCTGGGGTCCACAGCAGTAATTCTGGGTGAAAGTCTTTCGGTTGTAAAATATCCTACGGTATCTGGGTCAGATGTGGTGTGAAGTTTTCCGCAGCAAATCGGCCCAGTGTGCTGGGTGCCAAGGACAACATTTAAATTTCTGCATGCCGAATGTCGAACACTGGGACATGCCAAACTGCCCTTGGTTGGCGCTCTTTTCCATTCAAATAATCGAACATTTTTTGTCATCTTACATAAGTCTACAAAGATTGTAATTTATTTATGGTTTTAATGTCACACATTCTGCTTTAACTTACAGAGCATTTACATGTGATGCAAAATATGAGAATATGAAAACTACGCAAGTGTTTAATCCTTACGTATTGACATTATATACGGCTTCTGTCTAAATATCCCTATTCCACAAAGCCTTTTTATTCTCACCAATAAAATGCACATAATATTAAGTGTTGTTTTTGTTCTGACGAGATGGTCGTGAATGAACACTTCCTCTGCAGTGGTTTTAGAAAGGCTTATAAAAAAATAACTTGTCAATGTGCTATAAATCAGAGCGAGTGCTGTGTATGGCCTGTGTAGGAAGGCTAATAAACTATTGACGGCAGCTCTGAAGCTGTACTAGCATACCAAAGAAAGACAGTGGGAAGACCAAAATATACTTGACACAATGTACCATTTTCTCTATGGAAGGAAATTCTGTAATTGGTTAATCAGACTCATTCGCAGATTGATTGCTTGATTATTTATTTAGCGTTATTTATATAGTATAATGCTAGCATATGCCAAGTCAATTCGCATACTGGTGCTCACTAGGTAGGGCAGTACTGAAAAAGATGACTTTGGCTTTAATAATATTTTTATTTTAGATCTCCACTTTTTAGTGGTTGGTTGGTTTCTTATAAATCAATCTCAATCACTAGAAAACGAAAAAATACTTCACAAACATTGGTTGTGTGGGGAAATTCACATGTGGAACAATCCATGTCACCATGTGATAGAGCCTCGTCATTGCCTTGTCCATATAGTCCGCAGCTAATGCACATGCAGATTGAGTATTCTAATGAATTTACACTTGCGCTTCACTTGTCTATTGTCTCATCTAATGCATGCGGTTTCATTAGCAGGCATGTAGAACTGCATTTGCAATATATTGTATTAAGCGGAAGGTAGGGTATTCACAGTATGAGCAAGAGCATGCTCACTGATACACTTCAGGTCTAGGCAAGGGCTGTCAATACCGGATACATTAACTGTTACTAATAGTCCTGTTCATACATGTTCACTCTAAGGGCTCCTTCACACGAACGTAGCCCACCTCGGACGTGAAAAACTGCAGTTTTCCACATCCAAGGTGGACCCGTGGGTGGCGCGTCGTCACGGATCCCCCACAGACTACAGTCTATGGAGGGATGCGTGACACGCAGTAAAATAGGACATGTCCTATCTTTCAACGGAGAGTTCACACGATCCGTTGAAACAATGGTCGTGTGAACGGCCCCATTGAAATGCATGAGTCCGTATGACGGCCGTCCTTGATTCACGCTCATGTGCATGATGCCTAAGGCTAGGCTAGCACTATAGGTCAGATTTACTACTGTGTCTGGGTCTAGAATGTGTTGTAAAATTTGACAAATTTTTGTGAAGTTTTGATTTTTGCACCTCACTCGACACTTTTTAGAAGTGTCGGAAAGGGGGCATGGCTTAAAGAGGATCTGTCACTAGTTTATTAAAGAGGATCTGTCACTAGTTTATTAAAGAGGATCTGTCACTAGTTTATTAAAGAGGATCTGTCACTAGTTTATTAAAGAGGATCTGTCACTAGTTTATTAAAGAGGATCTGTCACTAGTTTATTAAAGAGGATCTGTCACTAGTTTAGTAATGCCCAAACTCCTATCTAATAGGCGCTGTCACACTGATAATGCTAGTGAAACGTTTATTATTTTAAAAGTTAGAGCTTTTTTCCTAAATATGCAAATGTGTCTATACTAGACAAATGGCTGTGAACAGCAGTGATTCTCCTGAGTTGTAGCTACCTCACAGCCTCTGACGCTTTCCTATCAGCATGAAGCGTCACACAGTGTGAGAGACTGAGGCTGGAGGGAAGTGGAATCACTTCAAACAGTCATAGCTTGGGCTGTGGACCACCTAGAACAGCGATTCCCGACTGTGTTTTCAACTGGTGATACCTACAGTGGTTTCACAGCTAGAACTGCTATCCTGGTGTCATATGAAACTTTAGAATCTCCTCTTTCATATGCCATGAGAAGATATAGCCCAAAACAGCTTTAGTCACTTACACTGTGGGAAGCAGCTTCATGCTGATAGGATAGCGTCAGAGGCTGTGTGGTAGCTCCACCTCAGGAGAATCGCTGGTGTTACCTCCCACTTGTCTAGTATAGCCTCATTTACATATTTAGAAAAAAGCTCATAACATTTAAAATAATAAACGTTTTGGGACACAATTTTCACTAGCATTATCAGTGTGACAGCGCCTATTAGATTAGCCAGCAGATTGGGCATTACTAAACTAGTAACAGATCCTCTTAAAGGAACAGTGTCATCACAATTTTTTTTTTAATATGTTAAAGATGTTAGTGCTTTATTAAAAACGTTTATATTTATTTGTGTGTTTGTGTTTTACTTTTTCTTATTTTTACACTTTTTCTTCCCTATGGGGGCTGCCATTTTTTTTTCCATTTCTGTATGTGTCGATTAACGACACATACAGACATGGAATACGGCAGCCACAGTCCCATAGGGACTGCGAACGGGGCCCGTTCCATCCACTAACATGTACGCCGTCTGTGTGGGAACTGCGCATGCGCCGCTCCCACACAGTCCAATTTGAAATGCGCGCCGTCCGGCGCCATTTTCCTGTGGACCGGAAGTCGCGGCCGGACAGTAAGATTACTACTTTCGGTCGCGGCTTCCCGACTTGTGCACTTGGACCAGCGGCAGCAGACGGAGCGGACGGGCCGGAGGGAGCCGCGGCGGCAGGAGCAGGTAAGAGATTTCTATGTATGTTCGTGTTTGTGTACGTTTACTACTGTATGTAAACCTACTACACTGTGTGTTAGCTCAAAAAATGGCGACACACAGTGTAGGAGGTTAGACCGTTCAAACCCCTCGTTTATCCCGGCACTAGCCAGGATAAAGGAGGGGGGGATGCTGAGAGCTCACTAGAGCGAGGGCTTTTTACCCAATTTTGCAATGCTGCAATTTTGGGAATAGCTCCATCTAGTGACCAGCAATGGGAAATATTATAAATTAGAATTAATTTATAATATTTCCTGACTCGTGAAAAAAATAAAAAAAATTTGAACAATGTTTAATCACCTACACACTAAATGTTTAATTAAAAAAAACAAAACATGTTTTTCTGGCAACACATTCCCTTTAAATGGGAAAGGGTGTGTTTTAAAATGTGCCAAATTGTGCCAAAACTGGTACAAAATAAGCCAAATCAAAGGTTGCATAAGGAAGAGAAAAGTGTTCAACAGGTCAAGCAATTTGCGCCAAATTTATCCTACAGCATACACCACTGTGATAAATTTGACGCATTTTGTGCCTGCCTGGTCTAAGTTTATACTGTCTAACTACTAGACAGCGTTAGTAATTGTGGGCCCATGTGTGTGCTCTTTGTGGATGTACTTTTTTTTAATATACTAGTCCTTCTCAATGAATTAGAATATCATCAAAAAGTAAATTTTTTTCAGTAATTCAATTCAAAAAGTGAAACTCATATATTATATAGATTCATTACACACAGTGATCTATTTCCAGCAATTTCCAGCAATTTTCTTTTAATGTTGATGATTATGGCAAACAGTTAATGAAAACCCAAAATTTTGTATCTCAGAAAATTAGAATATTATATAAGCCCAATTTCAAAACTGATTTTTAATACAGAAATGTTGGCTTACTGAAAAGTAAGTACAGTATATGCACTCAATACTTGGTCGGGGCTCCTTTTGCATGAATTACTGCATCAATGCGGCGTGGCATGGAGGCGATCAGCCTGTGGCACTGCTGAGGTGTTATGGAAGCCCAGGTTGCTTTGATAGAAGCCTTCAGCTCGTCTGCATTGTTGGGTCTGGTGTCTCATCTTCCTATTGACAATACTCTATAGATTCTCTATGGGGTTTAGGTCAGGCGACTTTGCCGGTCAATCCAGCACAGTGATACTGTGGTTATTAAACCAGGTATTGGTAGTGAAAATTGTGTCCCAAATTGTGGTGCCGTTTTTCACCCGGAATGTCCACTGCAGAAAACTGCAGCATTAGCTGGCCTGCTGGCAGGCCGGCCTCCTGGGATGACCTTTCATCCCAGGAGATCGCTGCAGCCTGTGATTGGCTGCAGTGGCGGTCACATGGGATGAAACATCATCCCAGGAAGCCAGCCCTCTGACGTCATCCAAGCCGGCCTCCTAGAATGACGTTTTATCCCATGTGATTGCCGCTACAGCCTGTGATTGGCTGCAGCTGTCATATGGGATGAAACATCATCACAGGAGGCTGGCCTGCAGAACGTCAGAGGTAAGTATAAGGTTTTATTTTTCTAAGTTGCGATTTTTGCAGCGTAAGGGCTGCAATTCCGCTGGGATAGTTGCAACACTGGCTGTTTGTTACTGGTCTTAAAATCAGCAACAAACTACCAGCGATTCCACAAGCACAATTGAGATGCTGCGGCTTTAAAAAAAACGCACCGCAGGTCAATTTGTGTGCAGATTCTCCGCATATCATATACGCAGCATGTGGATGAGATTTCTTAAAATCTCATCCACTCCTCTGCTACTATATTATGCTGCGTATTTTCCACAATGAAATGCGTTGTGGAAAAATCTCAGTATTTACGCCACGTGTGGACTAGCCCTTTCATTTAATTTTATTAGCTTAATTGCTCCTATTATATTACAAACAGAAGAATATAGGTCAGCAGTGGGAAAATCACTGGAGACTGTAGACAAACTATAGACAACTGAAGATAAAACCAGTAACAGTGAAGTATTACATTGTGGCCAATCAGGTGAATGGCAATCTATTTAATACATGGACGCCCCGAGTTTGCCAGAGTAAAAGCCTCTACTTGTTAGCAAATCTCTCCTCTGGCTCATAGAGCCATCTATAGCATGCTTTCATAAAGTATTTGGATGGAGGTTGTCCTAATGGTACAACTCCTTTAAAGGCCCATGTATATGGTCATATTGCAGAATCATGTTGTATGGACCCATAATACTGTACCCAGAGCCTGTTATGGGCCCATTCTTTTCTGGTCATAGAGAATACATGGGAAAAACATTTGTGGCATGCTATATCAGATGCCATATCACGAAGCAGATCTCCCCTAGAAGCAATGATTCTAGGGGAGCATGTAATGACTCAAGGATAAACCATATGGCAACATACGGAGTTGCAGTTTATAAAACTATTATTGAGCAAGCAAGTTGTACAGTAATATTTTGAGAAGAATTGATAATTAAAGTCATCCATACTTTTCTATTACCCATAAATTCTAGAATATACACATATATATATGTATATATATATATATATATATATATATATATATAGATCATCTCTCTCTAACTCTCTACACAGTACATATATATACACACACACACACACGCACACGCACGCACGCACGCACACACACACACACACACACACACACACACACACACACACACGTGTGTGTATATATGTTATGTACATTAATATAAATGATACAATGGCTTCACCACATCTTTTTCTGTAGGCTTTCCTTTATTCAACCCAGTATATAGTTGGCAGACTAATACTCATTTATGGCAAAGCTAAATAAGCGCTGTGAAAATAGAAGAAGGATAGAAAACTGGAATAGAGTTCATTTTGAAGGCTGGGGAGGTAAAAGATAGATAGAAAACAAACAAAGGCCTCCTGATCTATCTCGACAATTCCAAGGTGCTCTCCATTCACACCATCCCCCGTTATCTTGACTTTATGAGAGTGCTAATGCACACAATTGCGATACTGCCTTCTGTGGAATTGCCAAGAAAACTACCATTAAATGATAAAGTGATCATGAAAAAGGATCAGCTCTGGAAAGAATGATGTTTGTCAATGGGAGATGTGTTTTATTTGCCTTTTCTTCTGACCAGATAGTCAAGAGATGGTGAATGTTTCTATTTTTTCTACTTCTTGAATATCAGTAAATCCGGATTGATTTACTTTATGACATTTAATAGACATTTATATTCAGTTATACATTATTTATAATGTTACAGAAAGAGACACATAACTTTAAAAACATAGAAACATATATTTCATTTCTGTTGGGGTTAAAGTATAGGTACGTATTTGCTGACTACCAAACTTACATGCACGGTTCATCAGTTTTGTCGGGTGCAGCATATCTAATGTGCTCATCGCTACTCGCCACTTTTATGTACAGAGAAATTGCAGAATTCCATAGAAAGATTTTTTTTAATCACTAAACATTTGCAACATTTTGGCCCACATAAAACCTTTCTCAAGCAAACAAACATTTAAAGGAAGTGACATCAACATCGACAAAAATCGAATTAGTAAAATATATATATTTTGTTGAATTAATGCTTTTGTATCGAAAGTCTAGTTTATATAAATAGGAATGCAATTTAATATAAGAAGTTACTATAGCTTCCTAATAAACACCATGAAACCAGAATCCAGCAAACCCCTCTAAGCATGTCCATTCAAACAATTAGGTTGCTAAGCAACCATATACCACGTTCATCGCTTAACCTTGGGACTGTATAATACTCCCTCCTAATGTCCTATTTGGGACAATAACCTCCACGTATAGCTCATTACCCGTTTTTTTCAGGAGTTTTACCATATGCTTTTCTATAGGGCTTCAAAAACAGCACAAAAAAGGAATGTACAAAATGACACTAAATAAAAAACGCCACCAAAAATGCTATAAAAAAAATGGTTTTTTTAATTAAGTTTAAATTGCCAGAAAAAAATCTGCGTGAAAAAGGTTTTATAATATAAGGTAAACAAGGTATTTCTAGTTAAATGTACAGAAGAAGGCAGGGTGCAGTTTCATTTATTATAATTTCTACTCGGCACTTTTGTAAAGTGTATTTAAACATCTTAGGTTCTTGTGTGTCCTGGAGGAATACACAAGAGTCACCCCATGACCTACCAGTGTCGAACCACATTTCCATAAAATGACTGTCTATACTTGAACACCATTTTCCTTTTTTATTTTTTTATTTTTATTTTTTTTAATTCAAACATGATGGTTGCTTTCTAAATATATCTTTATTACACTCTGAGCTTTGGTTTTCTGATACTGAGCTCCTAATGCCCTGTATAGACCATGCAATTAAATGATAAAATTCTGTCTACCGGCAGCCACTAACAGGGGGGGGGCCTTAGAGGTTTACTGCATCCTTTTTTTTTTTTTTATATTATTTAGTTCAATGTATAAAACAGTATGCAGTAAACTCAAAAGCTCCCCCTAGTGGGGTATTCTGTAAGTCTGAATTGTATCATTTAACTTTATGTTTATGCAGCAAATTTTAAGCTCTGTATTAGAAAAACATAGCTCCAAATACTATAGAAAGATCTATCTATCTATCTATCTATCTATCTATCTATCTATCTATCTATCTATCTATCTATCTATCTATCTATCTATCTATCTATCTATCTATCTATCTATCTATCTATCTATCTATCTATAGATATATATATATATATATATATATATATATATATATATATATATATATATATATATATATGAAAAAATGTTTAGCACAGGATGTGGGACCTGAAAATTACATAATTTCCGGTATGATCAGTGTTTTGCATGATCCCTCATGATTATTTTTTTCCCATTAAAATTAAAGAGTGACGTAATGAAAAACCTATATCAATTTGAAGTTACAACTGGCTCTACCATTCCCCTGCAGTGGCCGCCACTCAGGAAATGTAGAATTATCTAAATGGTTGTCCGTACCAACAAAAAATATATGGCTTAACTGGATAAGGAAGAAGCGAAGGATAGTGAAAGAGAGTCGAGGGGTGGCGCATAAGGATGATTCTTAATTTCGTCAGTATCTCTGATAAGGTTGAGATTTTTCAATTTATTTCTATTGCATTGGGGATGGTCAGTCTGTCATCCTGGTTTCACCAAGTACACCTCAGTGCATACAATAAGTACCCTCTGACGGACAATATACAAGAATATTTAGGGTTAATAATAAACACAGCTGTAGGATTAATGGCCACAATACATGACTGAAGTTATTGTACCTTATAGATTTCTAGAGCCTGAGTATAAAATACAATTTCCCTTATAATATTAAGAATACATTTACTCTAACCTCCATGGAAGATCAAAGTAAAAAGATAGCAATTTGCTGTAGTTTGAGGGAAATAGGGTAATAGCTTTTACGTTGACTTCCAAGGAAGGAGATGCAATATTTGTCAGTTCATGATGATTCTAGTTACATATAATATATTCACCTCTATGATAACACAAATCTTTCATGAAATATAAGTGCTCTCCACTTCAGATATGGTTGATAAGGGCTTTCCTTCTCATGGATTGGTAGTGTACTTTATCTAATAAGATAGAGCAATACAAATATGTCTGACAATGGTATAATGCAATGTATTAGTGGGAGCATTGCTTACACATACTGCTGAATAACTGAATGTATGAAAGATAGTAAGACGGGTGCTAAAACTAATTTCCGAGCCAATATTAATCTCCAATCTAGATTGCAGAGATTTTCAATTCTATTTGGTTCTATTCAAATCTGAATACAACCCATGTAACCATAGACTTATTCATGGAAGGATAGAATTTGTCATATTAAATATTACCATGGTTAACATGTATATATGGATTACGTTATGTTGTTACCTTATGTGAATGTCATTAGGAAACACAGGGCATAGTAATTCTATTTGTTTAATGGCATACAAAAATAGAACAATTTACTAACTCATTGTTGCTCTGATTAACTCTCACCTTGACTACTGTAACTCATTACTAATCGGTCTTCCATTCACTAAACTCTCCCCTCTCCAATGTATCCTTAATGCAGCAGCCAGGATAATCTTTCTGACCAACCACTACACCAATGCCTCTACCCTGTGCCAGTTACTGCACTGGTTGCCCATTACCTTTAGAATACAATTTAAACTTCTTTCTCTCGCCCACAAAGCTCTCCTTACATATCCTCCCTTGTCTCTGTCTACCACCCTTCCCGTGCTCAACGTTCTACCTTCGATCTAAAACTAGCATCCTCCATAATTCAAATCTCTCACTTCCGTTTTCAAGACTTTTCTCGTGCTGCCCCAGTTCTCTGGAATGCGCTACCCCGGACAATCAGATTAATTCCCAACATCCACAGTTTTTAGCATTCCCTGAAAACACATATTTTTAGACAGGCCTATAACGTTCCCTAATCTGAATCCTTTCCTTCCTCCCTATTACTTTAGCCCTCAGAACACGATTCCCTCATTCAGTAGTATCCCCACACTCCTTGCACCCTAATGCACTTTATGTCTGTCATACACAGATACCGGCTCATGCAGCTTTATCTGCACATCCCCATATATATAAAAGATGGCTGGACCATTGTACATAAGCACTTTACATTTTGTGTCCCCCTTATTTCCTCATACATTTTAAGCTCTTGCGAGTCGGGTCCTCACTCCTCTTGTTTGAATTGTAAATTAGTTTTGTCACTATGTAGTGTCTGATATGGTCTGTACATGTTCCCTCTGAATTGTAAAGGGCTGCGGAATATGTTGTCGCTATATAACAATTATTATTATTATTATTAATATTATTATTATTACTACAGTATGAAATGTACTATAACATACCTCTTATTGTAAAAAAAAAGAAAGAAAAAGACTTTCACCAGACATTATTCATGATAGGGCATCTCTATAACCTTTCTGCCTCAAACTACAGGGTGGCTCCAACATTCTATACATTCCATACATATAGGATACAGACTTCGAATCACAGTATAGCGTAAGGCAAAGGGTTAACTGGCTTGCGAGTCCTATAACCAACCAATAAATTTTAATGATGGCATGTTATTTGCATACATAGTTACATAGTTACATAGTTAGTATGGCTGAAAAAAGACACATGTCCATCAAGTTCAACCAAAGGACGGGAAAAGGGAAGTTTGCTATGTTTCTGCCCTACTGTAATGGCCATGGCCGCAGACCGTCGTTCCTACTCACCCCTCAACTGCCGCGGCCATGACTCTGTTAGTGCTGGCCGGCATGTCCTTCCTAGGAGACACCAGCACTCACTTCTGCCTTGCTTCACGCCCAGCCTTAAAGGGCCAGTGCACGCACATGAAAAGAATCATCAATTAACCCATGATCACCCTGGACTATAAAAAGGGCTCTGCCCTTTCTCTCATTGCCTGAGCGTTGTTGTGTTCTACCTGTATCCCGTGCTATATCTGTTCCTGTACCTTAACCTGTTGGAGTCGTATTGTGCCACCAGTTACGCCTGCTGATATAAAAGACGTCTGGTGTCCACAAGTTCATCTGTGCCAAACCTCCATTACTGTCTGGACTATTAAAGGTACTATAGTACAAGGACTGTTGTTTGGGCAGCTGCTACTCCGCTACGGTGGTGCGGCCTAGTGGGTCCAAATACACACGGATGGTGACAGTACAGGACTCCGCTGGTCAACCAAAGACCTTGTCGACATCACAAGTCACGGAGGCGGATATGCTACTCTGCCAATTACAACAGGACCAACTCCTCCAGGAGGTGAACGCCATTACACGTCTGCTGGACGCGCAAGCTGCAGTCATCACAGCACCCATTCATGTTGCTTCGGCAGTTCCTCCTGATACACCTGTCAGTACCAGTTCTGACTCCCAATTCTCGCTGCCACTACCTCCTTGCTACGACGGAGACGCGAGGACCTGCAGGGGATTTCTGAACCAGTGCCAGATCCACTTCAGTCTACATGCCAGAGCATTTTCTTCTGATGACGCAAGTATCACATTTATGGTCTCACTCCTTACTGGCAAGGCCCTAGCATGGGCGAATCCTATCTGGGAACATCAGGGTCCGGAGACCCATGACTTCCAGAGTTTCCTACCGACTTTTCGCACAGTATTTGAGGAACCTGGACGAGTCTCCTCAGCAGCTGCATCTCTTCTGATCCTTCACCAGGGGGACACCTCCGTGGGCAAGTAAGCCATTCAGTTCCGCACACTGGCGGCAGAGCTGTCCTGGAACGACGCGGCCTTGGTAGCTACATTCTGGCAGGGACTGTCTTCTAAAATTAAAGACGGGCTTGCCGCTCATGATCTGCCACCTACCCTGGATGACCTCATTCTTCTAACGACCCATATTAACATGAGGATCCGGGAGCGATCCCAAGAGGTTTGTCGGGAGAGAAGATTTCCTAATCTGGCTCCTACCTTCCAGCAATCCCTGTTGCCCTCACCAGTTCCACCAGAGGAGCCCATGCAGGTGGACCGGCTCAAACTGTCTGCCAAGGAGAAACACTGCAGACGCACTTCGGGACTTTGTCTGTATTGCGGCCTCGGAGGCCATGTTGTGCGTTTGTGCCCTCAGAAGCCAAAAAAACTCCAATGCCTAGTATTGGTTGGAGACACAACCCTAGGTGGAATGGCGCTAAATAGAAAGTTCTCCTCAAAACTCTCCATTCCTGTGACCATATTGTCTGGTGAAAAGACACACCGGGTCTCTGCCTATCTGGACTTAGGGTCCGCAGCAAACTTCATCCAAAAAGACCTAGTGGATCTTCTCCAGTTGCCCACAGTCCCTCTGGAGACACCTTTGGCTGTTGCTTCGGTGAATGGACTGCCTCTGCCCGATCCGATCGTATCTGAAACCAAGCCGCTGAAGCTCGATGTTGGAGCCCTTCATTCTGAACTAATTTTGTTTCTTGTTTTGCCTAAAGCCGTCAATCCTGTCCTACTGGGCCTGCCTTGGCTCCGACTACATGCCCCAGTCCTGGAATGGAATTCCGGAGAGGTTCTCCAATAGGGCTCCAAATGTCGCAGCCATTGTCTGTTGCAGATCCATCCTGTCCACCCTCCTCTGCCCCAGTCATTGGCAGGATTACCCCCTCATTTTTCTCAGTTTGCGGATGTCTTCAGCAAGAAGGAGGCTGAGACGTTTCCTCCACACCGGGCTTATGACTGCCCCATTGAACTGGTTCCAAGTGTGTCCCCTCCCCATGGACGGGTATACCCACTCTCCTTGCCGGAGACTCATTCTATGTCGGCCTATATCAAGGAGAATCTGGAGAGGGGTTTCATACAAAAATCCTCCTCCTCGGCCGGGGCTGGGTTCTTCTTTGTCAAGACAAAAGACGGATCTCTTCAGCCTTACATTGACTACCGTGGTCTCAATCAAATCATGGTCAAGAACAAATATCCGTTGCCACTAATTTCCAAACTATTTGACCGCATACGAGGAGCCAAGATTTTTTCTAAATTAGACTTGCGTGGGGCTTACAATTTGATCCGAATCCGTCAAGGCGACGAGTGGAAGACGGTGTTTAACACTCGAGACGGGCACTACGAATACCTGGTGATGCCCTTTGGTCTGTGCAACGCTCCCGCGCTCTTCCAGGAATTCGTCAATGATATCTTCCGAGATCTTTTCTATGTCTGTGTTGTGGTCTATCTCGATGATATTCTGATTTTCTCTCCAGATCTGACGACTCATCAGAGGCGTGTTCGTCAAGTTCTGCTGCGTTTAAGTGAGAATCGTCTGTATGCCAAGCTGGAGACCTGCGTTTTTGAGAACAATTCTCTACCCTTCCTGGGCTACATCATCTCTGATCAAGGTCTCAAGATAGATCCTGAGAAGGTAAAGTCCATCCTGGAATGGCCACGTCCTCAGGGCCTAAAATCCATACAGCGTTTTTTTGGGATTCGCCAACTTCTGCCGGCAGATTATCCCAAACTTCTCTTCACTGACGGCTCCTATCTCTAACCTCGCCAAAAAAGGTATGAGCACCAAGATGTGCACTCCAGAGGCAGAATCTGCATTCAATAGCCTTAAGAGTGCCTTCACATCAGCCTTGACCATCCATTATCGTGACTTATCTCGACAGTTTTCGTTGGAGGTGAAGGCCTCCTCTGTTGGTGCAGGTGCACTTCTGTTCCAGAGAGGTTCCAAAGGGAAGGCAGTGGTATGTGGCTATTATTCTAGACTTTTTTCTTCCACAGAGCGCAATTACTCTATTGGGGATCGGGAGTTACTGACCATCAAATTGGCTCTGGAGGAGTGGAGACATCTACTAGAGGGCACAGCTCACCCCATGCTGATATATACTGACCACAAGAACCTCACCTATCTCCAGTCGGCCCAACGGCTGAACCCCCGTTAAGCAAGGTGGTCGCTGTTTTTTACCCGGTTCCATTTTGTGCTCCACAACCGTCCTGCTGACAAAAATGTGAGGGCCGATGCCCTGTCCAGGTCTTTCAAAACAGAGGACACCGTGGAGTCTCCACAAAGTACCATTGATCCATCCTGTATTGTTTCTGTTAATCATCTGCAAGTTAGAAACATCCCTGCGGGGAGGACTTTTGTGCGGTTGGCAGACAGGAGTAGAATCCTTCGCTGGGGGCACAGCTCCAAACTGGCTGGGCACACTGGTGCTCGTAAAACCCGAGATCTGATTGCTGTCATTTCTGGTGGCCCACACTGCCCAAAGATATTGTGGACTAGGTCTGCACACCGTGTGTGCTTCCAACAAAGTTGCTCACTCCAAGCCTGCCAGTCTGCTCCAACCTCTGCCTGTGCCCAATTCTCCCTGGAAGCATATAGCAATGGACTTTATCACAGACCTCCCTTTCTCTGCAGGATGGAATATGGTCTGGGTGGCGGTGGACCGGTTCTCTAAGATGGCTCATTTTGATCTGCTGACCAGCCTACCTTCTTCTTCTCGACTGGCTAACCTCTTCATCCAACACATCTTCCACTTACATGGCTTGCCTCTTCATATCGTGTCTCATTGGGGGGTTCAGTTCGCCTCGAAATTCTGGAGAGCCCTCTGTAAACTCCTAGATGTGAAGTTGGACTTTTCTGCAGCCTACCATCCCCAGTCCAATGGCCAAGTCGAGAGGATTAACCAAATCATGGAGAATTATCTTCGCCACTTCATCCCCATGCGGGATGATGACTGGGTACAGCTTCTTCCATGGGCCGAGTTCTCATACATTGCTTCTACACCATTCTACATTGTGTACGGCCAACATCCACAAATCCCTCTTCCTGTTCCGGCTACATCCCAGGTACCCGCAGCTGAAACGGCATTTGGAGACTTTCTACATTTCTGGCAGCAAACCCGATCCTCTATTTTGCAGGCAGTCGATCTCATGAAGCGAAAGGCGGATACTAGGATCTGCCGGGTACCAAAGTCTGGCTGTCCTTTAGAAATATCCAGCTAAAGGTGCCTTCCTACAAGTTTGCTCCTAGGTTCCTCAGACCCTTTGAGATACTACAACAAATAAACCCTGTCTCCTATAAACTTTGGCTGCCTCCTACCCACAGAATCCCCAACTCCTTTCATGTGTCCCTCCTGAAGCCTGTGGTCCTGAACCGCTATAGTAAGACTCGTGGTCCCGCAGTGGCTCCCAGCAGTTCATCTGACGTGTTCGAGGTTAAGGAGATCCTGGACTTCAAAAAAGTAGGAGGAAGAACTTTTTATTTGGTGGATTGGAAGGGGTTTGGTCCAGAGGAGAGGTCCTGGGAGCCAGAAGAGAACCTTAATGCCCCTACCCTCATTAGGAAGTTTGTGTCTTGCTCTGGTCCTAAGAAGAGGGGGCGTAAGAGGGGGGATACTCTACCAGCTATGGCTGCAGACCGTCATTCCCACTCACCCCTCGACGGCCGCGGCCATAACTCTGTGAGTGCTGGCCAGCATCTCCTTCCTAGGGTCAGTGTATGCACATGAAAGGAATGATCAATTAACCCATGATCACCCTGGACTATAAAAAGGCCTCTGCCCTTTTACTCATTGCGTGAGCGTTGTTGTGTTTACCCATGTTAGTGTTATCAAATGGTCCCTTAGTGTTATCCTGTTCCCCTTTTTCCCGTGTCCTGCTACCTGTATCCTGTATCCCGTGCTATATCTGTTCCTGTGCCTTAACCTGTTGGAGTCGTGTTGTGCCACCGGTCACGCCTGCTGATATACACCACGTCTGGTGTCTACAAGTTCATTTGTGCCGAGCCTCCATAAGGGTATGTTCACACGGCAGCCTCCATTACGGCTGAAATTACGGAGCTGTTTTCAGGAGAAAACAGCTCCGGAATTTCAGACGTAATGGCAAGTGCAGGCGCTTTTAGCTGCGTCCATTACGGACATAATTGGAGCTGTTTTTCCATGGTGTCAATGGAAAACGGCTCCAATTACATCTCAAGAAGTGACAGGCACTTCTTTGACGTGGGCGTCTTTTTTCTGCGCTGTCTTTTGACAGCGGCGCGTAAAAAAAAATGACCGTCGGCACAGAACATCGTAAAGCCCATCGTAAAGCCCATTCAAATGAATGGGCAGATGTTTGTCGACGCTTTGGTGCCGTATTTTCGGACGTAATTCGAGGTTAAAACGCCCGAATTACGTCCAGAAATAGGGTGTGTGAACTCAGCCTTACTGTCTGGACTATTAAAGGTACTAGGACTGTTGTTTAGCCAGTGGGTTCACATATTCACGTATTGTGACACCTACTAACTTTTTAACATTGGGACATTCTGTAGATTTTAAATTGAAATACCTTTGTTTAGTGTATTTCTATAAAATAACATATGCAATGTTAAATACTTTTGTGTCAAAAAAGAAAAAAAGTATTGTAGGTATGACACCTTTATTGGCTAACCATAAAAGTTCTATATGGGGCTTTCAGAGCACACAGGCTCCTTCGTCAGGCAAGTTTACAAATGAATGACTGCACAATGAAAAAAAGCACAACATTTAAAGAGGCTCTGTCACCAGATTCTGAAACCCCTATCTCCTATTGCATGTGATCGGCGCTGCAATGTAGATAACAGTAACGTTTTTTTTTTTTAAACTTTAATTTTTGGCCAAGTTATGAGCTATTTTATATATATGCAAATGATGTTTGAAATGGACAACTGGGCGTTATTTTTCGTTATGTCCAACTGGGCGTGTATTGTGTTTTTAACTGGGCGTGTTTACGTGTATGATGCTGACCAACCAGTGACCAGTCAGCATCATACACTCATCTCCATTGATTTACACAGCAGCGATGTGCAGCCACATAAACAGAGATTAACGTTAATCAAGTGTCCTGATAATGAATACACATGATCATCCAGCCTGGACGTCATGTGTATTCATTATCAGGACACTTCCGAATCTTTTCTGTGAGATTTGCAGCAAGGGAAACGAAATCTCGTTTATCTCCGAAATCTCGCGAGATTTCGTTTCCCGTGCTAGAAATCTCAAAGAAAAGATTCAGAAGTGTCAGGATTCTGAATACACATGACGTCCAGGCTGGATTTCATGTTTATTCATTATCAGGACACTGCAGTAACGTTAATCTCTGTTTATGTGGCTGCACATCGCTGCTGTGTAAATCAATGGAGATGAGTGTATGATGCTGACTGGTCACTGATTGGTCAGCATCATACACGTAAACACGCCCAGTTAAAAACACAATACAATGGACATAACGAAAAAAAAAACACCCAGTTGTCCATTTCAAACCTCATTTGCATATATATAAAATAGCTCATAACTTGGCCAAAAATGAAAGTTTTTTTTAAAAAAAACGTTACATTGCAGCGCCGATCACATGCAATAGGAGATAGGGATTTCAGAATCTGGTGACAGAGCCTCTTTAAGATGTTACACGAAGACAATCAGTACATGAGGTGATACATCATTAAGATAAGCCGGGGCAATAAAACTGAGGTTATAGGGGTGATGACTTAGGAGTTAAGGCATCTGGAGTCAGTCTGATGGGGGACGTGACGTGTGTCCATGTAGTGGCTCATAAATCCTGGTGTTAGATTGAGGCCTTGTGTCAATGACTGGAATTTTATCATCAGCTTGAATTCCCAAATTTTTCTTTCTCTGTTGTTTTTAAAATGACCCTTCAGTATTAGGACCTTTAAATCTGCCAAACTGTGATCAGGTCCAGAGAAGTGTTTCCCACGGGTGTATCCACCACCTGTTTTATTGTATTTATTCATCCTGGTTTCTAGTTTTTGTATGGTTTCTCCAATGTAGATTCTTTTATCTATGCACCTTGTACACAGGATCATGTGCACTACATTGGAGGATGTACAGGAGAACGTGCCCGTGATTTTATAGTCTTGTTGCATGTTTGGTATGTGGATGGTGTGTGATGACAAAATGTTGGTACAAGTCTTGCACTTTCTACTGTTGCAAGGGAAAGTACCAGTCTATGATGGTGATAAGAGGCACTACTGACCAGGAGATTCCTTAGGCCCCATGCACACGACCGTATTTTTGTACACCCGTAAATACTGGCGTAAATATGGGTCCTTGGTCACACGTATTCGACCCGTATTGCACCAGTATTTACGTACCCGTGCCCGTAAATACGGGTCCGGTGTCACCCGTATTCGACCCGTATTTTTCAAGCCACTATATATATCAATGCTATGAAATGCAATGTACTCACAATCTAATGATGGTTGGTATTATAGTTACTGTAAAATCCCAAGCATTACAGAGTGAATATATCTTTTTTTCTGTCATTCTCCAAGCATGTTTGAGTTACACGGTTCATTAGGTATTAGTGATATATATTGATGGCCCACTGGGAAATGTAGTCAAATGTTATGTATTGTAGCTCACTTGGCAAAGTGCAATAAAATAATGAGATGTTTGGATAGTGTTTGTTTGCTGAACACATCTCACTTACTATGACGTTAGGGAAACATTACCGTTTCCCATATGTCTTATTTAAATAAAATAATGGAAAATTTGCTGCTTAAGAAAAGTTTTTCCTCACAATTTTTTTCTGAATGCCATCATGTCGGGTCTTGGAACCATCATTGGTTCCGACCACAAAGACATCAAATTGTAAGCATAGTAAAAAATCTTATACCTTAAAAAATGGTTTCATTGTGCATCTATCAAAAAGTATATTTGTTATCATGGAAAATGTTGAATTGCTGATAGTTTAAAGGGGTTTTCCAAGTTATTAAAAAAAATGGCCACAGTAGGAGGGATGCAAAAAAAAAAAGAGCCATTGCTCAACTCACGGATCCCTGTCGTTTCAGCACCGCTGCTCCGTTCACTCCCGCCACTGTGTTTTGACATAGCTGCAGTGATGACGGGCCTGTATACCCACGTGATCGCTGCAGCCAAGCACTGGCCTTAGCACTCCTGTGCTGTATACCCACTGAGACTAGTGATTGGCTGCAGCGATCACATGGGTATACGGGCACGTCAAGCCCATGTGTCAATAGTTCCATTTGCACAACACATGTTTTAACATGGATATCCCTCAACCATAACATATTTATAAACATGTCATAGGACTATTCATCAATCTGTTATAACATGAACTGGAGTAAAGTCTTTCCAGTAGCTCTAGACAAAGTCGCCTATACCGACATCCCGGAACCCAACATTTCTAGCCACTATAAAGCTGACCATGCACTGTAAAATATATATTGGCCCCATGCAATAATAATTAGACAATATATATGAAATGTTTTTGAAAATCTGCGCGTATGCTTAAATAACACTCCTGCTTTCTGTTTATGCTGCAAACATAGTGGTGGTGGATTCCAAAAACTATTGTTTCACATGGATAAGCGGTGATATACGTGTCTGGTAGCTGCTTATCCCTTCTTAGAGAAGTTAAGTAAATTCAGAAAAAGTTTAATACAGTTAAAACTGAGCCTTTCTAGGACATGTTGTCCTCTCGTTGGCTATTTTTGTTTTTAGAATTGTTATTACAAATAAACTACCCAATCTCATTTCTAAATTATAAAACAATATCTCATATCCCCTAAGATCTGTGTCCTCTTTGTACCTTCTTTTAGTTATATTGTACTTTATTGCTGACCTGAGTCAGTGCTGAGAATGAATAGATGTCCTGCACATAATTAAGAAACGTTGCTTTGATTGCCTCTCTCACTAAACATATACATGAATCACTTTTACATTGCCTACAACTACTTACATCATTTAGAACACATTACATTGTGCACTGATGATCAATTTATACTGGAAAAAAAATAGGGAAAAATTAGAAGTCATTCTCTGGGGAAGCCTTAAGTGTATCTGGTTAATAAACTAATCCTTAGCATATGAAGTCTATGAAGAGGGAGGGAACATTAATGGGATAGTGAGTTAATGAGATAAAGATGAATGCACAACAATATGAGATGTTATTTAAAAATCAAATTACAAATATCTCAGGCTCCTACTACAATCTCAGCAAAGTGATGTTAACATTGGATGTGATGGTGTGCACAGCTTATAGGGGAACCATGCAGGCACAGCTAGCCTGAGCAGAGGGCAAATGGCCTTTCATAAGATTTCTTTTTCAGATATAGAGCCAGATATAAATGAAATCATGTTAGAACACAGAGAGGAAAAAAAAAAAGGTTGCAGAAATGAAAGAGACAGAGAGAAAATAAGGTTCTTCAGGCATTTGCAATTTAATTGATATTTGGCCGCAGGAAGCCAATCAGTATAAGTAAATTGACGTTATAAGATAAAAATAATCGCTTAATGGGATACCCTCCCCCATGGCTGATGCAGCCCAAATAAATGTAGCCACACACACAGAAGCAGCATGATGGCTGTTACTAGGTACAGCTTACTGCTGCCTTACTGGCAGGGTTCTTGTTGGGCTGCCGTTAGTTTTCATGGCATCTGTCTTCACTCCCTGAGAGAAGGCAATGAGCGGCTTCGCATTGATTGCCATTTCAGCCAACGGCGGGCTGGAGAGAGACCGTAATTAATGACTCTATTTGCTGGAGCGCTGCTGAGAACAATTGTGTTTGTTATGGTTACATGGATGCCAGCTTTTCTCAACAACTCCGGGGAGGTGTTTCAGTATGGAGTCCAGCAGTCAAAAACTGAGCAAAGGACCAGAAGATCCATGGAATAAAAAAAGTACATCAACAACAAAATCCCTGCAGAATATGATAATGTATCTTTAACCTTTTATGTATATTTATGTATACTATATTTACTAAATATTTTATTTGTTTTTATTAAAAGGAAGGATACAACCATAGCCTGGTCCTTTCACAAAAATATACAAATATTATACAAAATATACTTGTACTCCCAACATATAGCAAAAGGGCACCCATATTAAAATTGTATCCGCTCCTGTGGTTCATGCCTTTACACCCTTTATCCCATGGCAGCAGGGTCCAGACCTTGTTGCTCTCCACCACTTCCTTCCCAAACCTTGTAGGAGATAAAAGCAGCATTACTCTCTGGCCATTCCTTCTAAGGTGCTTTAGTAATGTCACAGTACTTGGTTAGGGGGAGCCCTGTGTTGGTTCATGTAGCCCAAAGGCAAGAGGGCTAGGGTTAGCATGAGCTGTCGGCTCTTCTCACAGGCTTGAGAGCAGCTGCATGGTCTGACTCTATGGTATGTATGCCCCTGGTTCCTAGTCTATGTCCCGAACGGATGTCCTGTGCGGGCTAAAGCAGGTTCTTTGCTGTCTTATAACAGCCGGGCTCCTACTCTAACTGTCGCAATCAAAATTTTCTCAGATTGCGAAAGTTTAACCCCATAGATGCCGCGGTCAATAGCGACAGCGGCATCTAAGTGGTTTAAAGAGGGAGGGGGCTTTCTCTGTTACCCATCGGCGGCCTGCAAATGCTGATGGGTTGCGATGGCAGTCAGGGTCTAACAAAGGCATTCAGGCCTTCCGTGACTATATGCCTTTTTGGCTGTGCCAAAGCATGGCCTAATAGATGCCTGTCAGTTTTACAGATAGCACTGAGACCAGATAGAAGAGGAGTGAGACATCGCCATGTGAACGCTAGGAGCAGTGAGTATAATTTTCTTTTTTTAAATAAGAACGTCTTACTTGCAATTTTTGCTGTAAATTCACATCTTTTCTGCAAAAATCTCAAGACTTGCTATTTGTTGCAGAATTTCACTTTCAAGTCCACAAGAAATATGCAACCATTCCGCAGCATAAAGTGACATGCTGCGGTTTTAAAAATCTGCACCGCAGGTCAAATTGTAGACGAAAGTTTTCAGCATTGTGTGGATGATATTTTTAAAATCTCATTCACTTTGCTGCTGCAATGCGCTAAAAATCTGCAGCAATAACTCTACGTGTGCAGGGGACCTAAAGGTGTTGTCTAGTTTAGAAAACCCATTTTCATATACCCTTTTAGGGAACTCTGAATTAATAAGGGGGTACCCTTTTCAGGATACTCATCCCTTTGCCAAATTAGACAGCACCTTTAAGGATGCCCCTAAAGAGTTAAACAAATGAAATCTTTGTGTCACACTATAAGAACCAGTGTATCTCTGGCAAGAAAAAAAAACCTGCTCTTATGCAGTCTTTATGAGCAGTAACTGTTTATGAGCAGTAACTGTTCTTATGAGCAGTAACTGTTTGCAGTCTCTCTCTTGTAACCTCAACCATTTAAACTTTAGATTTCCCTGCCTTCAGTTACTAGTACAGGAAGTAGACAGTAACCATTGTCGGCCATTTTAGTTTTAATGGGGCTGCTTTTCTGTCACGAAGTCAGAAAGAGTTTCCTTCCCATTGCTTTCTACCTATCAAAGTAAAAGAATCCTTCCTCCTTGCTTGAAGGGGTATTCCCATCTTAGACATTTATGGCATATCCACAGGAAACGCCATAAATTCCTGATAGGTGTGGGTCCCACCAGTGAAACCCTTACCTATTGGGAGAATGAAGGACTGGTGACCCCGTTTACCAAAGCCCGGCCGCTGCACTCTCCATACAGTGCGTTCAACACTCTTCATTGTACTCTGTGGGTGTTTCGCAAAGAGCTTGAATTTTGAATTGAACCATATGGAGAGTGCGGCAGTTGGGAATTGATATGCCATAAATGTTTAAGATGGGAATACTCATCACTACTCAGTGCAACCTATGAATTGTACTTAGCTCTATTATGGCCCGACTGTACCTCAATGTTGTAATGACCAGCAGGTCATGGACCCACTATGCTACTCCACCGGTTTGGCTTTGGGCCACCTCTAAGGGCGTAATTTTGTAACCTCCCCAGTCTTCACCCTTTGACCACTATACAGGGATCTGGTCTTTGCTGTGGGGACGCTACCAGGTCGCTACATGCATGCAATTTTACCGCAATTTTGCAATTGGAAGCACTTTTTTTCAGGTGTAAAACATTTATTTGATATGTTTCACCTATGAAACCTGTCAGGCCAATTACTGCATCAAAATCTGTGTTTTTTTAGATGTGGTTTTCATGCATTTTTTTAACTGCACCTCAATCGCTACATGTGAATATACCCGAAGGCCTGCTACATGCATGTTCCGTCCGTGGGATAGGGACCAT
>NC_134687.1:317810159-317817659 GCF_050947455.1 Rhinoderma darwinii | reverse complement strand
TTCACATGGTACACTGGAGGGAAAGCACCAATGACAACACCCGATATGTGGTCATAAGCTGTTTGCGTACACGACAGGGCTTAGAATGGAAGGAGCGCCAGGGCTGGCCCTAGGATAGATGGCGCCCTGTGCGAAATGATCTTTTGGCGCCCCACCCCATCATTAAAAAAAAATGCCCCATAAAAAAATTATAATGCCCCTTTAGTGCCCACATACAGTATAATAATAATATTTAATAATATAATATATTACAACCCCTTCAAGGACACAGTATTTTGTCCTCTAATTGTGCCCACAGTATTATGCCATCGGTAGTACCCCTACACAGTATAATGTCCCCTTAGTGGCCCCCACACAGTATAGTGCCCCCCTGTAGATTTTGCCATACAGCCTCCCTGTAGACATAATTCCCCACCTCCTTTTTGTAGATTGTGCTATACAGCCCCCACCTCCCCCTTGTAGACAGTGCCATACAGTCCCCCACCTCCCCCTTGTAGACAGTGCTATACAGTCCCCCACCTCCCCTTTGTAGATCGTGCCATACAGTCCCCCACCTCCCCCTTGTAGACAGTGCCATACAGTCCCCCACCTCCCCTTTGTAGATCGTGCCATACAGTCCCCGCACCTCCCCCTTGTAGACAGTGCCCCCAAACAAAAACAAAACTTGTACTCACCTAGGCCCCGTTCCCATGACGAACTGAGCTGCTTCATGATGGGACCCTGTAGCCTAGTACAGAGTTTCCCAACCTTTTCGGACTCGAGGCTGCACTGGAAAAACAAAATTTCCTCAGGGCCCCGTACCAAAGATTGTTTTGAGAAAGACAGAAAATGGCTAAGAACAAGCACTACACTCGTAGGGTATGTTCACACACGTTTCTTGTAAGGCAAAAAAAATCTGCCTCAAAATTCCTTCAGCAACTGACAGCGTTGTGTGACCTTTTTTTTGTGTTTTTTCTTAAGATGTTCAAGCGAATGCAAAAGACGCAGCAAAAAAAAGCTCCAAACGGGAGCCGCAGGTATTTTATGCCTCCTATTAATTTCAATTGGAGGTCAGAGGTGGAAACCACTTGAAGACCATCAGCCCCCCACTCACAGTAAAATGACCATCAACTCCCCACTTACAGTAAAATGACCATCAGTCCACCACTCACAGTAAAATGACCATCAGCCCCCCACTCACAGATTCCCCCTGTAGGTAGAGCCACACAGCCCCTTGTAGGTAGCGCCACACAGCCCCTTGTAGGTAGCGCCACAAAGCCCCTTGTAGATAGCACCACACAGCCCCCTTGTGGGTAGCGCCAGACAGCCCCCTTGTGGGTAGCGCCAGACAGCCCCCTTGTAGGTAGCGCCAGACAGCCCCCTTGTAGGTAGTGCCACACATCCCCCTATTAGGTAGCGCCACACAGCCCCCTTGTAGATAGCACCACACAGCCCCCTTGTAGATAGCGCCACACAGCCTCCTGTAGAGTGTGCCACACAGCCCCCTTGTAGGTAGCGCCACACAGCCCCCTTGTAGATAGCGCCACACAGCCCCCTTGTAGATAGCGCCACACAGCCCCCTGTAGAGTGTGCCACACAGCCCCCTGTAGGGAGGGCCACACAGCCCCCTGTAGGGAGAGCCACACAGCCCCCTGTAGGGAGTGCCGCACAGTCCCCTGTAGGGAGTGCCGCACAGCCCCCTGTAGGGAGTGCCGCAGAGCCCCCTGTAGGGAGTGCCGCACAGCCCTCTGGTAGAAAGTGTCGCAAAGACCCCTTGTAGAAAGTGTCGCAAAGACCCCTGGTAGGGAGTGCCACACAGCCCACAGCCCCTGGTAGGGAGTGCCACACAGCCCCCTGGTTGGTAGTGCCCCACAACCCCCTGGTTGGTAGTGCCACACAGCCCACTGGTTGGTAGTGCCCCACAGCCCCCTGGTTGGTAGTGCCCCAAAGCCCCCTGGTTGGTAATGCCACACAGCCCACTGCCCCCTGGTTGGTAGTGCCACACAGCCCACATCCCCCTGGTTGGTAGAGCCACACAGTCCACAGCCCCCTGGTAGGTAGTGCCACACAGCCCACAGCCCCCTGGTTGGTAGTGCCACACAGCCCACAGCCCCCTGGTTGGTAGTGCCACACAGCCCACAGCCCCCTGGTAGGTAGTGCCACACTGCCCACAGCCCCCTTGTAGGTAGTGCAAGGACTACGAAATGACCCTGATAGCTGGCGGGCAATAGACATTCAAAAAAGGACAACTGTGCAGGAGCACACAAAATACCCAGCTTTCCCAGCTATCAAATAAATGTGTGGAAATAAACTAAGATATAACTTTTATTTAGACTGAGTAAAAGATTAATCCTTTTAGCTAGATTAAATAAAAGTTATATCTTAGTTTATTTCCACACTTTTTTTGATACCTTGGAAAGCTGAGTATTTTGTGTGCTCCTGCACAGTTGTCCTTTGTAGGTAGTGCCACACAGCCCACAGCCCCCCTGTAGATAGCAACCCCCCCTTCCAGTAAAGATAGCGCCACTGTAGCTCCCTGAAGTAGCGGAATCCCCGTGTGGCCGGGGATTCCGCTCCTGGAGCGCTGCTTGATGCCTCTGTCCATATATGGACAGTGACATCAGGGAAAACTCCTGAGGCGGAATCCCCGTCCACAGCGATGCAGACGCTATGACCGTCGATTCCACTCCAGGAGAAGCTCCTGTCGTCTGTGTCCATGACGTCATTGGCTTCTCCTGGAGTGGAATCCCCGGTCATAGAGTCTGCAATGCTGTGACCGGGGATTCCACTTCAGGAGTTTCCCCTGATATCACTGTCCATATATGGACAGAAACATCAAGCAGCGCTCCAGGAGCGGAATCCCTGTGCTCCTTCAGGGAGCTACAGTGGCGCTAGTAGACAGCATAGCAGGGAGATAACTCCCTGCTCTGCTATAGAGCCGTCACTACCGCTATAGCAGCCGCAGCAGCTGCTAGCGGCGCCACCGCCCTCATGCCCGGTGTCACCGCTAGCAGCCGATATGGCTGCTACAGCGGCAGCGACGGCCACTAAGTGAAGAAGCGCTCGGGTGGAAAGGCGAATGCAGTTAGTGTGTGTATCCCCGCTGGTAGTTGCAACGGCGCGAGGATTCACACACCCGCTGGCGCCCCTCTTGCCGTGTGGCGGCTGGTGCCCTGTGCGACCGCACTGGTCGAACATAGCTAAGGCCGGCCATGAGGAGCGCCATTTGGCTTTTGGAGCGCAGATTTTGCTGGATTGTCTTCTGGGCGACATGTTGCATCTGCCGAACCCCTGAGCTTCCAGTACAGTGAAAATTCACCAGGAGTGACCCCTTTTTGGAAACTGTACCGCTCAAGGAATTCCTCTGGGAGTAAAGTGAGCATTTTGATCCCACATGTGTAGAATTTATTTGAATTTGGCTATGAAAACTAAAAACAACGGTTTTTCCCAGATGTAGTTTTAGCTTAAAATATTTAATTTTCACATTGAATGCTGAAGAAAAAAACACCCATACATGTGGACCTAATCCTTCGCCTGCACATACGACAGGGCTTAGGAGTAAAAGAGCACCATGCATATTTGAGGCCTATTTTGGTGATTTAAACAGTATTTGCCTACAATTTCAGGGCTCTGAGGTCAAATAGCAAAAGAAACTCCCAAGAAGTGACTTAATTTTTTAAACTTCACCTCTCGAGGCATTTTTCAAGAGGTGTAGTAAGCATTTTGAATCTCCCCCCCGACTGTTTTCCAAAACTGAATGCGCTGCAGATGGTGCAAAGGGAAAATTGAAATTTTTCCACAGATATGCCATTTTAGTGCACATTATGTTGTGCCCAGCTTAAAATGTTAAGCGGGTTCTTCCGGGTAAGACAATGCCATATATACGGTCGAGTCACATTATTCTGACCACTTCCTATTTTCTGTGGCGGCAGCAGCGTGTAGCCCATAAAGGAAGTAATGTGTCGTGGGCTGGCTTGGTGGGTATATAAGGTGTGTGATAGTATGTCTGAACACATATCACTCATTGTTGCCATGGGCAAAAGGGATGATTTATCAGAGTTGCAAAAAGGGACGATTATTGGCTTTCAGGCCAAGGGTGGCAATATTTCTCAAACAGCACAGATTGTGAACTGTTCTTGTGCTGCTGTGATGAAAGTGTATCGTGAGTGGATAAATGGCACCATTTGGAATAACCTGTGGAGCACCATTGATGTGAGAGGTGAACGTCGACTATGATGATGCGCGGGGGCCGAACGACACGCTATAGTGAAGCAGCTCACCGTGAAAATCAACCAGTCGGCTACCAGACGTGTGTCTAAAACAACAGTTCGGTGAACCCTGCTGCTTGTGGGGCTCTGAAGCAGACGGATGGTCACTGCTTCTATGCTAACAAAGGTGCATTGGAAAAAAGGATTAAATTTGCACGGCAATATCGGAATTGGACCACCAATGATTGGCAAAGGGTTGCCTTCTCTGATGAGTCACGTTTTCTGCTTCATCGAACGGATGGACATTGGCGTGAAACATTAGAGAACAAACACCCTGCAACCATTGATGGAAGAACCCAAGCTGGTGGCGGCAGCGTTATGGTGTGGGGAATTTTTGCATGGCATTCTATGGGCCCACTCATCCATGTGGAAGGCACTGTGAACCAATTTGGGTATGAATCCATTGTTGCAGATCACATCCACACATACATGCTGTTTGTCTTCCCTGGGGAAGATGGAGTCTTCCAGCAAGACAATGTGACATTTCACATGGCTAGAAATATTCGACAGTGGTTGGAAGAGCACGACCAAGACTTACAAGTCTTCCCTGGCCCCTTAATTCGCCAGACTTGAACCTAATTGAGCATCTGTGGGACCACCTCGATCGTCTTGTTCGCTCTATGGATCCTCCCCCATGCACCCTCCAGCAAATGTGCGATGCACTGCAGTCAGCATGGCTCCAGTTACCTGAGACAATCTACCAGCACCTTTTTGAGTCACTCTCAGCCCATCTGGCTGCTGTCCATGCTGCACCTGGCGGTTACTCTGGATATTAGCTGGTGGTCATAATAATGTGACTCGACTGTGTATGTGGATGTAAACTGTTGTAGGGCTCAGAAGAGAAGGAGCGACATTTGGCATTTGGAGCGTGGATTTTGCTTGGTAGTAGTTTTGTTTGGGGTTTTACTGCTTACTTTGTGTCACACTATAAGAACCAGTGTATCTCTGGCAAGAAAAAAAAACCTGCTCTTATGCAGTCTTTATGAGCAGTAACTGTTTATGAGCAGTAACTGTTCTTATGAGCAGTAACTGTTTGCAGTCTCTCTCTTGTAACCTCAACCATTTAAACTTTAGATTTCCCTGCCTTCAGTTACTAGTACAGGAAGTAGACAGTAACCATTGTCGGCCATTTTAGTTTTAATGGGGCTGCTTTTCTGTCACGAAGTCAGAAAGAGTTTCCTTCCCATTGCTTTCTACCTATCAAAGTAAAAGAATCCTTCCTCCTTGCTTGAAGGGGTATTCCCATCTTAGACATTTATGGCATATCCACAGGAAACGCCATAAATTCCTGATAGGTGTGGGTCCCACCAGTGAAACCCTTACCTATTGGGAGAATGAAGGACTGGTGACCCCGTTTACCAAAGCCCGGCCGCTGCACTCTCCATACAGTGCGTTCAACACTCTTCATTGTACTCTGTGGGTGTTTCGCAAAGAGCTTGAATTTTGAATTGAACCATATGGAGAGTGCGGCAGTTGGGAATTGATATGCCATAAATGTTTAAGATGGGAATACTCATCACTACTCAGTGCAACCTATGAATTGTACTTAGCTCTATTATGGCCCGACTGTACCTCAATGTTGTAATGACCAGCAGGTCATGGACCCACTATGCTACTCCACCGGTTTGGCTTTGGGCCACCTCTAAGGGCGTAATTTTGTAACCTCCCCAGTCTTCACCCTTTGACCACTATACAGGGATCTGGTCTTTGCTGTGGGGACGCTACCAGGTCGCTACATGCATGCAATTTTACCGCAATTTTGCAATTGGAAGCACTTTTTTTCAGGTGTAAAACATTTATTTGATATGTTTCACCTATGAAACCTGTCAGGCCAATTACTGCATCAAAATCTGTGTTTTTTTAGATGTGGTTTTCATGCATTTTTTTAACTGCACCTCAATCGCTACATGTGAATATACCCGAAGGCCTGCTACATGCATGTTCCGTCCGTGGGATAGGGACCATAGGTCGGCCGTATTTTCTGGACCGAACACAGTTCAGGGAGCCGGACTCCTAGCATTATAGTAATTAATGCTGCTGTGAGTCCCTGCCTCCCCGCTGAAATACTGTCTCATACTGGAAGTATGATTACAGCATGGGATACTATTCCCGTGGGGAGGCAGCGATTCACTGCAGCATGCATGCCTATGATGCTAGGAGTCTGGCACCCTTAACTGTGTTTAGTCCGGCAAATAAGGGTGACATATGGTCCCTATCTCAAAGCCCTCTTACCTTAAACAAATGAACTACAAGAATCTCTTTACACGTGGCCAAATCAAATATTTTTTGCTCTGGTTTTCGCAAATCACTTTTTAACCATGTCATTTGCCACGGTTTTGCGAAAATCGCTGCAAAAGAAACACAATATGAATGCAATCTGTAAATAGACAGTAAAGCTGTCCCCACACAAAGCATTTACAATCAAATCCCACCCTCCCCACAAAAACTATTTATAAAGCATTCCCTCCCCCACACATAACATTTACTGTCACATCCTCCCTCCCCCACAAAAACTATTTATAAAGCTTCCCCTCCGACCACACATAGCATTTACAGTCACATCGCCCTCCCCCACAAAAATGATTAATAAAGCTTCCCCTGCCCCCACAAATAACACTTACAGTTCCCCGTACCTGCACAATTTTACCTACCAGTCCCGAGCTCCATGGAGGAATCTTCATCCTGTCAGCGGCCCTAATACAAGATTCAGGCAGGAGGGGAGCTGTGTGTTACTGCTCTTCTCCAGCCCTTTCTTTCTTCATCCTCCCTGCCTGCTAGGGAACTACATGGGGTCGTGCACTGCAGCAAATGGCCGGCCCCATATTTCATCCCAGTACCTGGTTGTAGAGAGGAGCGGGACCTGTTCAATGCAAGAGTGTGTGACCTCCAGCCGGCTGCATAAAACGTCAAATTTGGTGTGTAATACAGCCACCCGGAGATCACCCATACTCTGCCTGGAGCAAAGTTTACTGCTTAGAACAGCTCCCACTCTTGTCATGAACACTCCCCTGCGCTTCTCCAGTTTGTTTTATAAATATTTCAGCAGCGGGTTGCTGCGACCCTAATTGTCTATTGTGGAATGATCCGGGGGGCATATGCCCTCCAGCCCAGCCCGCCCATGATCTCTGGCCCTTTAAAAGTTGACTGGAGCGCGCGCACTAGGGACAGTGCGGCCGTGAGCAGTGGACAACAGTAGACGTCGGCGCCCCGGCAGAGAAGCAGGCCGTCGGAGAAGGTACATGTTACACATGTG